>NW_010521081.1:0-24318 GCF_000687285.1 Phaethon lepturus
GGTCCTTTCCAACTTAGTGATTCTGTGATTCAGATAATACACTTTATTTACAGTGTTCAGATAAGAATGCCATTGATGAAAAATTTGCATTAACTCCTAATATTTTTATTATGGACCCCTGTCCTTTCTCAGGGTTCTCATTTCAAATTATGGATACCTGAACAGTTGCTCCAGTAACTTATCTGGGTATTATGGCAAGCAGTGGAGTAGCACAACTCATGATGTAATATCAGTAAATCTTAATTTCTCAGCAGCTGGAGTTTAAAGCTTGCTAGCCATGGCTTCCATCAGGTACTACAACATAGTACTATGTAACCACATCAATGTAAAGTAGTTGTATGTTATATTTATGACATATTGTTATGTTATGTACTACATTTCTTGAGAATGAATGAGTAGCTAGAGATCAGTACTATTTTTCATTAGTTAAGGATAATTGCAGTATCAGTTAAAATTACTTTTTTCAATACTAGGCAGGTCACAGGGCCCACAATGTGAAGTGCAAGAGCATTGTTCAGAATTGCTAAGGTGATACCTAGTGAATGGGGCATTACACACATTTATACAGTATTGTTGGATAAGTGTAGCAGTGCAGTGAAATCAAGTATGTGTTCATATCTCCTTTTTAAAGAAGTTCTGTATCATTGCAGTCATCCTGTTTTGCACTTAAGCACCACCTCCTCAGTTTTTTCCATAGATGCTGTTACTCAGATAACATTTCTTTCTTACTTCCCTTATCTTTTGGGATTCCTGCTGAAAACATGGGATCAGATTTCCATTATTTCATTCTAGGCATCCATTAATTTGCCTGCACTATTTTCAGACTACTCCCAGGCAACATTGCTAAATGCTATGATTAATAAAGTTGTTACCATGTGAGTCTTTTTCCTAGTTGAATATGATTTTTCCCTTTATGGGAGAAAGAGGGGATAAGCACTGTTTAAGACGCTTCACTGTACCATTTAATGGATGAACTGTTTTGCCTCTGTCTCCTTTGTCTGAAGACATTTCTTCTATAAGCATAAAGTGCTTCTGGTCAAGGAATTCTCAATATCATCTGGGTGCTCAATTACTGCTTGTTTACAGAGAAGGCTCAAAAGAGGTATCAGATAAGTTGTGCTCAATCAAGCTTTTTTTTTTTTTTTTTTTTTTTCAGTTTAGTTAAGCCTTTCAATTAGTCTTTTGGGTAGATGTTCATGTCTTGTTGCACTGCAGTTTCCTGTACAGGAACTGCATGGGTATTTACATATCTTTAATCTAGCTCATGTGCCTGATTCATGATATCTGGGCATTTATCAGTGCCTCGATGGATGTGTAGCTAGCTTACTAAAGGATTTCATCATTTCTAACCTATTATACCACCTCAGTTAATGAGGATATGAAGATGGGGCATAACTTCTTTTAATGAACACTGCTCAGCAGACGCATCTAGGATCTACCTATGCCATAACATAGTCAGTAAGCACAACAGCAGTCTGGTAAACACAACAGCTTAGAATAGTTTTAATCTGGTGGAGAGCTTTTAACTGATAGCAGCTCTGTGCTTCATAAACTTGTCAACGGTGATAGGCTTCTGGCTTTAGGAGATTATTTATGTACAAATACTGGCAAGATCGTGCAATATGTTTATTACCTGAATAACATATTTAAAGTTCAGGGGATTATGAAAGAGTACTTTCCAATGATGACCAGCAGAGAGACTCCATTTTGCTGTAGCAGTTCCATTTTTCCTTTTCTTGTATAAAATGTACAGTAAATGAAGGCTAAATCCTGCCGGAAAAGTTCTTGAATTCCAAATTCAACACAAAAGATGTCATAATTGTTCACATGATCTTTTTGTGCACCTCAAAGATTTTAGCACAGGTAGGTGTGATGCCTTTTATGGATATCAGCTCTTCATTTACAGTGAAGCTTATCCATGGTAAAATTTCCTTTTGAAAGAGAAGCAATTTAGTGGTTGATGTACTTATATGGAGAGGTGAAAAAGAAATACTGACTATCACACAGTCACAAAAGAACAGCTTTTTTTGTGGCAGAGCTTGTGCTGAAAGAGAGTACTGCTTTTAAATTCTCTGCTGGCACAGATCAACATAAATTATTCTACAAAACTAGCAGAAATCTTTGATCGTTATTTTTAAAGATGTTGTAAGGCTGTATAGTCTCTTGAAATGTGCATCTTGATTTGGGCCATTTCATAGAATGTTTTGGATTGGAAGTGACTTTAAAGATCTAGTTCCACGCCCTCTGCCATGGGCAGGGACACCTTCCACTAGACCACGTTGCTCAACGCCCTATCCAACCTGGCCTTGAACACTTCCAGGGATAGGGCAGCCACAACTTCTGGGCACCTTCACTGTCTCACCATCCTTACAGTGAAGAATTTCCTCCTTATATCTAAACCTAAATTTACCCTCTTTCAGTTTAAAGACATTACCCCTTGTCCTAGTGCTACATGGCCTGCTAAAAAGTCCCTCTTCAGCTTTCTTGGAGACCCCCCACAGGTACTGGAAGGCTGCAATAAGGTCTCCCCGAAGCCTTTTCTTCTCCAGGCTGAACGACCCCAACTGTCTCAGCTTGTCTTCATAGGAGAGGTGCTCCAGCCCTCCAATCATCTTTGTGGCCCTCCTCTGAACTCGCTCCAACACATCCATGTCCTTCTTAGGTTGGGGGTCCCAGAGCTGAATGCAGTACTCCAGGTGGGGTCTCAGGGCAGAACCACCTCCCTCAACCTGCTGGTGACGCTTCTCTTCATGAAGCGCAGGATGCAGTTGGCTTTCTGGGCTGCAGGAGCACATTGCTGGCTCATGTTAAGCTTCTTATCACCAACAAACCCAAGTCCTCCTCCACAGAGCTGCTCTCAATCCATTCTCCACCCAGCCTGGATTTGTGCTTGGGACTGCTATGACCCATGTGCAGGACCTTACATTTGTCCATGTTGAACTTCATGAGGTTCACACAGGCCCACCTCTCAAGGTCCCTCTGGATGGCATCCCTTCCCTCCTGCATGTCAACTGCACCACTCAGCTTGGTGTCATCGGCAGACCTGCTGAGGGTACATTCAATCCCACTGTCCATATCACCAACAAAGATGTGAAAGAGCACCAGTCCCAATACCAACCCCTGAGGAACACCTCTTGTCAGTCATCTCCACTTGGACATCAGGCCGTTGACCACAACTCTTTGAGTGATGCAGCCAATTCCTTATCCACTGAGTGGTCCATGCGTCAAATCCATGTCTCTCCAATTTAGAGACGAGGATGTCATGTGGGACAGCATCAGATGCTTTGCACAAGTCCAGGTAGATGGCATCAGTTGCTCTTCCCTTACCCCCAAATGCTGCAACCCTGTAGTAGAAGGCCACAAAGTTTGTTCAGGCACGATTTGCCCTTAGTGAAGCCATATTGGCTTTCACCAGTCACCTCCTTATTTTCCATATGCCTTAGCACAGTTTCCAGGAGGATCTGCTCCATGATCTTGCCAGGCACAGAGATGAGAATGACTGGCCTGTAGTTCCCCAGGTCTTCCTTTTTTTCCCTTTTTAAAAAGGGGGGTTGTTTCCCCTTTGCCAGTCAGGGGGACCTTCACCATATTGCCACAACTTCTCGAATACGATGGATAGTGGCTTTGCCTTTGCCTTCTGTGACTTGGGTGGTGTGGCTTGAGCAGTCACCAGTGAAGACTGAGGCAAAAAAGTCACTGAGTACCTTAGCCTTCTCCATATCCTAGGTAACCGTGTCTCCTATTTCCTTCTGGAGAGGGCCTACATTTTCCCTAGTCTTGCTTTTATCACCAGTGTACCTATGGAAGCATTTCTTGTTGTCTTTAACGTCTCTGGCTAGGTTTAATTCTGTGAGGGCTTTAACTTTGCTAACCTGATCCCTGGCTGCTCAGAGAATTTCTCTGTATTCCTCCCAGGCTACCTGCCCTTGCTACAGAGGGTGGCCTTTGTGGGTTTCGTTTTTGTTTTTGAGTTTGTCCAGGAGCTCCTTGTTCATCCATGCAGGCCTCCTGGTGGTTTTGCCTGACTTCCTCTTTGTTGGGATGCATTGCTTCTGAGCTTAGAGGAGGTGATCCTTGAATTTTAACCAGCTTTCTTGGTCTCCTCTTCCCTCCAGGGCTTTATCCCATGGTACTCTACCAAGCAGATCCCTGAAAAGACCAAAGTCTGCTCTCGTGAAATCCAGGGTAGTGAGCTTGCTATGCACTGTCTTTGCTGCCCTAAGGATCTTGAACTCCACCATTTCATGGTCACTGCAGCTAAGGCTGCCCTTGGAGCTTCACATTCCCCACCAGCCCCTCTTTGTTGGTGAGAACCAGGTCCAGCATAGCACCTCTCCTCATTGTCTCCTCTGTCACTTGGAGAAGGAAGTTGTCATCAACGCGTTCCCAGAACTTCAAGCATTGCTTATGCCCTGCTGTATTGTCCCTCCAACAGCTATTGGGGTGGCTGAAGTCCCCTGTGAGGACCAGGGCTTGTGAATGTGAGGCTGCTCCTATCTGTCTGTAGAGGCCCTCATCCGCTCGGTCTTCCTGGTCGGGTGGGCTGTAGCAGACCCCCACTATAATGTCCCTGCCCTCCCTTTAATCATGACTGAGGGCTCCTCATACACACTGATGCAGAGCTCCATGTACTCTAGTTGCCTACTACTACCATGCATCACTTTTTGTTAGTTGCACCAGTGTTATATGGGGAGCAGATCAGGCTGCCTTACTCAGCTCCAGAGTCACAGCAGTGAAGTAGTTCTGCAAGGGCACCTCTGGCTTTGGGGGAAGTCCCTTTCTCCTTTCCCCTTGCTGTTACAACCATCCGTTCTTCCGCATTATTTGTCCATGTCACTTCTGTGTGTGCCGGTGGGGGAGTTTTTGGTTGTTTGGCTGTGGGTTCACTGCAGACTGCGCTTGGAACCAGCTAACTCCTTCTCGGCCTCCCTGATGTTCCATAGCCTTCTCACGGCCTCCTGTAGCTCGGCCACCTGCTGCAGGAGGTTCTCCACCTGGGCACACCTTGTGCAGGCAGGTCTGCCAGCTGTCCCTGCCCCAGGAGAAAGGTCTAGGCACTTCCTGCAGTCTGAGGTCTTCACTGCAGCCTCTGGGTGGAGGCTTCAGCCACCGCCGGGGTAGATGGCACAGATCCCCCAGCCAGAGCTGCAGCCTTTGTTCTCAGACAAGTCCCCACAATTCTGCCTTGAAGGTCAGGTAGGATGAGTGCCCTTGACCTGTGCAGCCGGTCACAGAACGGTGCCCGGTCGCTTGGTTATGTGTCCTTCACATCTCCCACTCGGCCAGGGGAACGCCCTTCTGCGCAAACTGCCGCGCCCTGGCCGCCAGTCCTGTCCGCAGCGCTCCTGGTCGCTAGCGCATTCACCTTACGAAGTTTCAGGTTAGCATAAAACCTGAACATATTAAAAAAAAAAGCAGCACCGTAAGCTAGCATAGTCCATTTCTTGATTCTATTCTCTCTGTATTTGTTTCTGCAATAAAAGCGATGAATGTATTTTATAAGATCTTGTAATGATCACCTCTTGAGCAAAGCAGTTAGTTAAAATTCAAGTTAGTATTTGGGAATATGAAACGTGCGGGAATAGCTGTTAGTTTTAATACAATGGGATATGAAGTTCAGCACATCTAATGCAGATCTTAGCGCAGTATGGTTGGCTGAATTTTGTAGCAGGTGAAAAGAGACTTTTTCATTTGCCTAGCATCCAGATGGTACGTAGAGGAAAATAGGTTAATCCCTATTTTGTATATGGTACTAGTACATACTTATTAGCAGATTTCTTCTCCGTGGAAATTTCAGTCTGGTTACAGTAGAGCTCTGTTCCATTGCTGTTCAAGCGTTTCTGTTTTTCTAAGGATCTTGCATAACGTCTAGATTTCTGTGGAGTTTTTCAATGCTATGATACGTCATTTCTTAATCAAATCCTTAATAAGAAACACAATATTAAAAGATGCTTTGAATGTTGTTCATTCTGTCATGGATGTTCTGTTGAAAACTATGAAAAAGAATAGTCTGCTTCAGTGATATCACTATTTGCAACAATGAAGTCCTTCACTCATGGTAGAAAGATAAAGGGAAGTTTGAAGGTAATCATGCTTGAAAGCTCTATTCTGATCCCGTATCTTAAATATTTATATCTCCTTTGCGCTGACTTAATAGTAGTTCTAGAATTTGCTTTGGAAAAGTACAGGGGGGTGTGTGTATCCACAGGTTCTTTTCCACAGGCTATATGGGCTCCAGAGAAAGCAGTCCACATAAAGGCTGCCTGCAGCGGCTTACGGAGGTACGTAGGGCAAAGTGGATACTCCTCAGTTTGTGAATTACGTTCATACCGAAAAGACGTTGCCAGAAGGACCTCAAAAGCAGAAAGGGCTTATGATCAGCCTTTGCACAGATCAATGGTGATATATACGGCTGGACACAAGGTGAACCAGAGAGGGAATAATCTTGTTGTGGGGCAGCTGAAATTCTTCCAGAAGAGTCAAGGATGTCCATGTTAGTTAAAGTCTTTTCCATAGACAGGAAGGTCAGCTTCGTCAGGGGAAAAAGTAAATTTAGCCAAGAAGTAAGTTTTATAACTTTTTTTTTTCTTTTGAGACAAGTCCTGTCACATTAAATTGATGGTATTAAGGTCTTGGTTTGTCAGAGTTTTCTTGTCTGTATACTACAAAATGTAAAAGTAGTTATTGCTGCTTGTTGCAAGTATCCAGAGTGGCCTCTTCTCCCTGCTCCCCCCCGCCCCCCACCCGCAATTGTTAGAATGCACTCTTTTGCGCTCTTTTTTAAATTTTTTTTCCTTTTGGTCAACAACCTGACTATTTAAAGATATATTGTGAAATGACTATGGATTCCTTCCAGATAATAGGATTGTAATTTTACATGTTTTAAAGGGCTTTCAGTAAGAGAAGTTCACATTAGCATTTTCATTTAAAGAATACAGACAACAAATATTTCTGCGTCAAATGAGGTGGTAGTTTGAATGATCATTATAGCAGTTTTCCGAAACAGGAAAATTATATCTAACAAAAGAATAATTCCTGGTTTTAAATATTTTAAAATGTAATTCCCCTCCTTAAATGACTTGTTTGTCTTTAGCCTTTTAGAATATTGAGTGCAGAAATAAGAAGAGGCTGATTGTGTCTGTGGAGGAAAGATCACTGTTTCTTTTGTGTACCAAGTCAGAGATGCAATGAACTTCATAGTTCTCCAGTATTGCTACTGGTATGCAGTCTCTTTGTCGGACTTGCGTGAAATGCCATGGTGGTTTTGTGGGCCTAGTTTTTAGAGCTTTAGCTTGTTTTATTTCCTTTTCTCACAAGAGATTTAGAAAAGGCCATAGAGCAGGTTTTTTTGCATGTAAAAACCAAATCAGGGCTCATAATTAGTTGTCAGAACTAAGGCTGACTGCAACCATAGACACAAACCACAGGGATTTCTACTGGTCCTATCTTTTTTTTTCCCCAAATGTTGATGGCTTTCAAATAAAACCCTAGATTCTTAATTAATTGTGTGACTTAAGAAATCAGAGCCAATTTGAATATATTTCCAATATATTTGCAATTTGAATATATTGCTGATATAATGATCTAGTGATTTGGTATACTTTTGCTGAAAGTGCTAATTTCTGGAGGCTTCTACATGGGGGATTGTCCTTATCCAAGCCTTTGTGAGTTTGATAAAGGACTTCTTTTCTAAAATTAGGTAATAAACTTATTTTAAATCAAAGTAATGTATTAGAGGAATAAATGTATATTTTCAGAGTATCTGAATCATATTAATTTAATTATCTTTAGGCAGTCAGTGTAGCTTGTACTTTGTGCTTTTACAATTATCTTCCATAAAGGAAAGCTTAATGCTGGGTGGCCATTAAGATATTCTGATATGCTTCCAAATAAAGCCTCATTGCTGAGCTTGATGCTGCCTTTCTGTCAGAGAGCATCAAAGCCTAGTATTTTAGAACTTTTGTTGGTAAATATTTAGAATTTTAGGTATTCTGATTATAATTCCTCAAAATCAGCTTTGCATTTAAAACAGCTCCAGAAATAGTGTAGGAAGTTGGAGACTCAGTTGACAGAGTTCCTGGTTCTTCATGACATTAGAACTACTAGATCCACCTGTTCACTTATATTCATAGATTAAAAAGGGAAGTGGGGTTTACCTTTTTTGTATCTTAGCCTGTTTCAGAAGTTTGAATGAACTGATGATGATGAAGATAGTAATAATAAATAGACTTTGACAGTTAGCCAATCACTTTTGTCTGTTTAGTTACATTTATCTCTGAAATGTCAGATGCCCTACTTAATTAGAGTGTTAATACAATGTATTTACTTAAGATCCAAGCTTATGTGATAATTTCAAATGTAATTTTAAATTCAGTTTTAATAATTGTTTACTATTAAAAAAAGAATAAATGTCTTGAAGAATTAATCAGTTCTAGATGCAGAGAATTGAACACACTTAGATACATGATATTTCCTTGGTTGAGTCTTGAATGACTTACAGATATGCGACATTCTCTTCTTCTGTCTTCTTGCTGAAATATAGGTCAGGATCTCTAAAGGTAGGAATAATTTTTCTAGCACTTTGCCATTTTGGTGATTTGAATTTCAACTGTATCTATTTTGATAAAGCAAAATGTTTGTTAAGTACATAAATACAACAGTTAATTTACAACAATAGAAAGGAGCCTTTTTTTTTGTAACAAGTAATAGGAAAGAACAACAGAAAATTCTGTTAGTGTTTGCTAGTTGATTTTTGTCTTTCACTTGAGCAATTACTGTGCTGCTTTATATACAGGTAATTTTAACTCTGCTTTAAGTCTTGATAATGATCCTTCAGGGCACAGCACCTGTAGGTCTTCTCAGAAACAGACCTGTGTTGTCACAAGCAAGTATAAGCTGCGGCTTTGTCTGCTGTTCTCTTTCTTACTGCAAGGACAAATAGTAAGTGTCTGGGGAGAGAGGAAAAAAGAGGAAGACCTGTCAGGGTGCTGAGTCTGTACACAAGGCTTGCAGGACAGAAACTTTAACGTAGTCCAACAATATTTTTCATTTTTAGCAGAAATAAAAGTGCATATGAAGTACACTCACTCTAATCAAGCACAGTGTGCACCTTGTGGAGGAGGAGGTAAATTGTGCTAATCATCTCCATATGCGGCACATTAGAGGTAGTATTTTTGTAGTGTTTTCTTTAGAGAATTGACTCAACAATTATTTTTGCTTTGATATTTCAGTGATTTTTTTTAATCTTTTTTTAACTGACTTTGTAATAAAGGAAAATTCACTAACTGCAATCTTTGTCAATTAGGATTTTGTGCTGTGTGTTTATGTACCGTCTCCTTGATGAAGGAAACTTGGGGAGGTCCTTTCTAGTGATTTTGCATTTAAAAGTGCTAACACTGACCATTGCCACTGGGTGGGAAAAAAACATCCATATCCTGTCCTGAAATGCATCTGCATTGGCAAATGCTGTTTGCTTAGAGAGCAAACACTGCAGTATTTGAAATTACAAGTTCCTGAGGAGCAATATGGGCTATACCCATATGATAAATGGTACCGACAGTAAGCATAAAAGCATGGAAAATTCCTTTTAAAAAATTAAAATATTCTGTTCTGTGTTACAAAATTGGAAATATAGTTAAAGAAGACAAAATACAAAAAAGTAATTTTAAATCATGCTTTGACTTTCAGATTAATGAATGAATCACTGTTTCATCATTTGATCTACCAGCTGAAAACAATTGGTGAAGTTGCTTTGACCTTTTTGTTTTAGATTGTCATGAGATGGCCTTAACTTTCATGTTTTGTGACAAATAAGCATCTCACTTCAGGATTTATACTGCATCTGGCTATGAAAATCTATTTTTTAATCCAATTTCATGATGAAGTTAAAAAACTAAAAAGGCAGATGTAATAAACAGAATATTTCCCTCCAGTCTTGTACTCTGAGATGGTATTTTACCCTCCTTTCAGAGAGTTTTCTTGAATTCACATTTCAAATATAGTATTTAATTATCTAGAAATGATAGTTTTCATAAAGTCACAAAATCTTCAAGAGCATACAGAGTTTTATAAACAGTCTATGAAGAAATACTGATTCTAGATGCATCTTACTGAACCTGAAAGTCATGGTGTCTTCTCACATTGACTGCAATAGACATGCTAGGCTGTTGAACTTGGCAGTTTGACTACTTTTTCTAGACTATGCTGTCCCTGATGTAGCTTCATTTTGGAGTTCAGCTGTCATAGTTGATTAAAGACTGAAATTGAAGTCTTAGGGTAGCTAGGTTAGGTAGATGAAGAAAAGCGAGATACTATGAAATTACTAATGAGTCCAAGAAGAGAAACTGCGGAAGACTTTAAGAGAAATAAGTAAATTTATCACTTCTGTTTTGCTCCTGAAATTCAGTAAACTCTTGTATATTGTAATAGCTGAGTTTAAATCTCCGGTTTTTGTTCCAAATTAAAAAAAGGGGTAAGTCTAGTTCAAGTAATGGGTACAGACTTTCTTCTAACTGTGTTTTTCAGGAATTTGGAACTGAAAGTAGAAGTTTTGGCCAATTGAGAATGCCATTAGTTTATTCCAATGTTGAAGTAAATACTAAATGAAAGATTTATATCGCTCTTGGAAGGCCTTATCGTATTAGAAAAAAAATATAATCCAATAACCAAAAGAAGAACTGGCCAACACCATCCCTATATTTGTTGGAAACTAAAATAAAGCCAAGGAGAAAAGTTATGAATGTTTAATTGGTCAAAGTCTAATCAAAAATTTTCATTAGATGAAGATAGGTAGACTCTTTCTAATAAGCTATTGAAAATTTTTAGAGATTATACTAATAATAGAAGTCAGGAAAGTATGTAATGTTCAGAAAATTGTTTGAAATGTCTTTGCTTTGAATTCCAAATGCAAACTTGAAAGTTTGCCTTTTAAATTACAGATGGCTATATTATCTTTTATATAAAATTTTGTTTTACTCTACTGAAACATAAGATAACATACTTACTTGAACTATGTTCTATAATACATGGTTTTAGTTCCAAAGCCACATAATACATTTGATCATTTACTTTTCGTTCCTGGCATACAGAAGTACTTAACAAGGTGTCTATATAAGTCTTATAAACACTTATTTGAATATTGTCCTTGGTAAGTCATTTTCTCTTACTGAGGTTGTGAAGAAAATGATTGTACACTGTAGTGAATGAAAAGAGGTACTTAAGTGAGAGTTTAAAAGTATTTTGACTTTGACAGTATTTTGATACTGTCATAGTTCTGAATATTGGCTTTTACCTTAGGTGAAAACTGGAAACCATTATTTATATTAAATGTTAATTATATTTCAAGTTAATGCATTATTGAGTGTATTGATTATTTGAAGGGCTTCAAATTTGTCTGAATTGGCTGACTGTACTCTAACTCCGGTCTGCTCAGTTAAAATGAGTAACAGTTCAATGCAGGCATGCAAATGTAAGTTGATTTAACTGTGTGCTATGACTCTGTTTGCCAGACAAGGCAGGTTTAATTAGTGAGGTCATTACAACATGCAGGTGAAGTGTAAGCAGAGAAACGCCTCTATGGACTTGGTGGTTCTGTTCATTCACTTCCAGGCACTCCTTCCTCCCTCTAAGTACAAAAGACTAGGTGGAGGAAAGCAAGCAGTCTGCATTGCTAAACCTGGCAAGATGCATTCTCTGAATGAGTACCTGCACTGCTTCTGCTTCAAGTTCCTCTTCAGTGGCTGGGGCAGGAACAAAAGCTCGAGAGGATAGGCAAAGTAGAGCAGCACAGTCAGCTCGAAGTAGGTTGCTCCGTATCATCCCAGCAGTTTGCCCTGGGCTCCACCGGTCAGTGATCAGCCCTCATCCTGGTGTCATTCTAGCCATTTATCATCAGCTTCAGCATCAGTATCATCCTAAAATCTGTGCTGTCCTCTACCAAAGCATCGTTGTTGTAACCACCTCAGCCCTCTGACCGTTTCTGGAATTGAAGCAAGTTCTGAAGCAGCATCTTAATCCCTTTTGCCACTCCGAATTCCCTTTGAGTATCAGTGTCACTTAGATGTAGGGAAGAGAGGATTGCTCCAGCTAACATCATGGGGATTACAGAAGACTGAACGGGCATGAAGGTAGTTGGAGGAGAGGAGGGCTGTGTGAGCAAGGACGAAGAGAATTCTGGTGAGGTTTGTAGTCCTCTGCTTTGCACAAACACCTTCTCTGAGATTTATGACTTTGTTGCAGGAAAAGGTGCTGCATTAATAGCAAGGAAATGCATTCATATATCTCTGTTTAGATAGTATTAAATTAGTTTACACTGTTAATGGCTTTTTCTTAAATAGAAATTTTGTCTGGTTTCTCCAGATTACACATAATTGACAGTAAACTAGCAGTATGGAAGATCTGAATTAATTCAGAATAGCTGAATAGGCAGAAATTTCAAGGTCAGAATGCATATAGTAAGCAAGGATGGATTATATAGCTAAGGAGAAAAATGCTGTCAATCCAGAGTTTGAATGACATATATAGGTAAGGTTTTAGCTGAGTAAATTTGTAGAAAGTGACGCATATGCAAAAGGCAGTGTAAGTACTTGGCATCTCACTTTTTAAAAAAAAATAACACTGTCATTATGTATCTCTTCAGTTTTTTCTCTTTCTTCTTTACTTCGAGATTAGAAGCCTTTCCCAGAGTAAATTTATTCGTTTTGGTCAGCGTGAAATTTCACTTTCCTGAAATTTGTGGAAATTTCTTTTTCCAGAGGAAAAGCTGAAATCATCCCAGTGTAAACAACTATGTGATAATTAGTCTGTTAATTTATAGGAAGGGGTGGATTGGATGACTGCAAGAGAATGTAAGTAATATTTGTCTTTCTTTTTGTGTTCTGTAATACAAGTGTCAGAGACTGCTACATATTCCACTTTATAGAGGAAAGGGGAAATCCCATACTGTAGTGCGATTTATGTGACTTTTTTCATTATGGTAATAATTAATTGTGTCTTTCATGTCTGTTTCTGTTTAGAGAGAAAATGTGGTATGAGTTTAGGTGTATGTCAGGCATAATTTGTGTTTAACACACAGTAACCCTGAAACAGAGATAATTATTAGATGTTATATAGGCGGATTTTTTCATAAACTGCAGCCTGAATGAGCATCAGTACAATGCTAGAGTTGTTCCTCTGAAACTGATCTCTTTTGTGTGCACACTTGCACATGTACACACAGCAAATCAGAAAAGGTTTCTGTTAAATAAAGATTTACCAGTAAAAAGCATAGTATTAAAAAATGTGTAATAGTGCCATCTGCTGACCCCTGTCATAACGTAACTGAGCTGTATGCGTGGGCTCTGGAGAAGTCATTGCAGAGAATAGTAGAACTCCAGTCAGTTGACCTAAACTGAGAAATGAGCCAAATCTGGTAAGAGAAGTTAATACATGTTGAGCTTAAGCAAATGTAATGAAAACCGAACGCAAATAGAACTAGAAATAACTGTTGATCAGAAGGAGTTGCTAAGTTTCTTGGCAATTTTTTGGCACGTGTGTTGATGAATGATGAAATTTCACGGTAAATTAAGGTCAAGGTGATGCGTCCCTGCTGTTGAAAAATGTTTCTGACTTTGTGCTTGCAGTCAACATTAACAGTTTTCCTGTCATGTGGTGAGACAGATGCATCTAGAAAACTCATTCATTTGAGGGTATAGGAATTTATGGCTAGAGACAAGTGGCTGATAAGACTGCTTCTTTCAGTGGCAGTGTGTTCTTGGACTGTCTTGGTTATGAGACTGTTGGTTATGAAACTGTCTAATAAAGACCTCATTTGAATCATGGTGAACATCTTTCTGTCATATTACCTCTGTCCTCCTTTACTCCTGATCCTGAGCAGCTTTCTATGAAGTTTTCATTGTGTTATGACTGTTCTTAGAGAAACTTCATGTGAAGATTGCTCTCACTAACAGTTGTATAGAAATGTACTTACCACTTAGGTTGAGTTGAGTAATAAGCTGGAGAGAAAAATACAAACTTTAATTGGGTGCAACATCTGGAAGAGCAGTGATCTTGGAACTCAAGATGATCTCAGAAGATGGTTTCGAAGTCCTGAAAACTGACTAACTGGCTGGGTAGGCAAGGTTACTGCAGGCATGTTTGTATATCTTTGGAAGGAGAAGCAATATTCAGTATTAGTTAAAATGTTTGCATTGGCATTGTTTTTATTTACATGTATCAATAAAAGGTTATAGTTGCAGTATTTCACAGTATTTGAGGAGCTTTTGGGAGGGAATTATACCAGTCTGAGTTGCTCTTCCTTTATATTGCACCATAGTAAAATAAAGGCACAAAATCAGTGGAGTGCTATGCTACTCTAAAAATAGTGAGCAAAGTAACTGCCAACCTTCTTAATTTTTAAAAATTACTTTGAAAAATTAATTTCTATTTTCTGTCTTAACCAAAGTGCAAAGACACCATTGTAACCTCATCTCTGACATATTAAAGTACATTCTTCAAACTTCGCTGTTTAATCCAAATGTGTTCCAGTTATTCTGGCCTTATTTTACGCCATTTTTTGTCTGTTTAGTGAGCTTAGTTTGATTTTTCTCTTTGAATGAACCTTACTTGTCAACTGTCTGACTGTTGCTGCCATTAATACAAGTGGACTTTCATTCTTATT
This sequence comes from Phaethon lepturus, assembly GCF_000687285.1. Classification (NCBI taxonomy): domain Eukaryota; kingdom Metazoa; phylum Chordata; class Aves; order Phaethontiformes; family Phaethontidae; genus Phaethon; species Phaethon lepturus. The sequence continues at coordinate 14,657 of NW_010521081.1, forward strand.
GGCCCCTTCTGTTTTTTTAGAGTACCATGTTATTTTCTTCCCAGTCTTGCATAAGTAATATTGACTTCTTTTCAAAGCACACTGCTAGCTTGCAGAACACTTCATATGGGAATTTGTCATCTGTCCTTTAGCCTAAACTATATTTTAAGATTAAAAAAAAAATTTGCGTGCTCATGCAATTTGAAAAAAAAAAGGAGAATAACAAAACCTCAACATATATTTGTTTTACATGGAGGTTTTGTGATAGAGCCAGATGAAGGGTTATTATAATCATTATAGGAAATAATACAGAAACTTGCATATTTTTACTCGTACCTATCTGAAGGGGAAGTCTAATGGGAATTTTAATAATTTGATTTTTGGGGGACCTTTTGTCTTATTTTTGACAGCAGTAAGTTCAGACTCCTGTAGACAAAGATGTGCTGGTTTATGGCCCCAGTACATGTGTTGGGAAGTAGAGTCAAAAGACTGATGCTCTTCAGTATTTGAGGGGGAATGGTTGGGGGCCTTCTCTTTGTAGTGCTTGCAGTAATGGTAATTTTTTGATATTTGCTTTGTAATTTGTGTTAGCTTTGGCCTGTTGCTGTGGTATCGCTGCTTCTCATTTTCAGGTTTTGCCTTTCTTTGCACTTGATTTTCACATGTAATTCCTTGTTGTTGCTAGGGGAATCTGGGACTTTAGCTCTTGCTATTTTATTGTCTTACAATGGGTGTAAGTGCTTGCAATGCAGTATGTTTTCTAAGTTATTTACTATTACTCTCCAGTGAATTTCTAAGTTTTATAACTTAATTTACCCATCTTGTAAAATCCATGAACTAAAACTGTAAAATTTCTGTGAATTACTTAATTTTATTACTCATTTTAAAGTTACTTGTTTCTGGAATAGTGTCTTACAGATTAGGAATGTATTTGATTTATAAAGATGTGATATAAGTTTAGTGTTTTGGTTTTCAAGTCTTTTTTAACATGTGGCAGTTGCTCTGTGTGGGTTTTTTTTTAATGTTAACTGAGATCAGACATCTTAAGGGAATTGCATCAGAATGCTAGGGGATTTCACACTTACTTATCTTAAAGAATGGTTTAAAACTCATTGCTTCCAAATCTTTATTTTTGTTTTTACTTACTCCATTAGGTATAGCTGAATATTACTAAACTTCTGCTTCACAGACTCATAGAAACATAGAATCATAGAATAGTTTGGGTCGGAGGGAGCCATTAAAGGTCATCTAGCCCAATCCCCCTGCAATGAGCAGGGACATCTTTGTCCAGATCAGGTTGCTCAGAGCCCCGTCCAACCTGAGCTTGAGTGTTTTCAGGGATGGAGCACCTACCACCTCTCTGGGCAACCTGTTCCAACCTATACTTGCATTGTCAAAGGGAAAGGAAGGCAGTGTGAAAAGAAGAAAAAATAAGGGAAGTATGGGGATTGTGGGTTTTTTGGTTTGTTTTGTTTCTTTTTGCTCTCTTAGTTTCCAAGTACTTGTCACTAAATCTAGGCAAAAACCTTTAGATCTAAATTGCTTTGCCACTGCCCCATGTGACAGAAATATCAGAAGATGGCCGCTCACACATGGTGGAACTTGAAAACTAAAGGGGTTGTCTACCAATGCCTGGACTGCTCACCATGGCCATGCTTTGGTTGGCTTGTCTTGCCCACTCATTGAGCTGCCTGTGGAGTTTGCTGGTGAAATACAGAACTTACTTTGGCTTTTCCAATTATTCTTTTTTTTTTTGTTATATTAAAAATGAAATATAATCTCCATCTGTTTTTCTTCTATTGACAAGCTAAGTGTTTATCAGCTGCTTTGTAGACTTGTCAAAAGACTCAGACTAATCAGTCCTGATTAGTGAAAGTTATGCTCCTATTCCATGGTTTGTGTGGAATAGCAATCTTTTTATGGATGGCAAGGACTTCTTAGGGCACTACTATAAGAATATAGGTTCAAAAAATTTTCATGTGCATGGTTGCCAGTTGGATAGCTTTTATAGAAGAAAAGGACAAAATCTCAAGTAACTTATGAAGAAGTGTGTCCTTCCTTGAAGGAATCTTCTCTTTCTTTAAATAATTTCTTTGAATAAATGCCTGGTTCCTCATTTGGAGTCATTTCTTGCTGACAGGGTAGGCTAAGCAAAAGCTTTTTCCAATATATTTGGAATCTCAAAAAAGGCATTATTACTTTTTCAATATCAAAAATATACTGAAGTTAAATGAAATACTTATAGTTAACTCCAAAATCATTTTAATGCAAACATTCAGTAAATAACATTTATAATACAAACCTACAGTAGTATATTTTCATTGCAGAATCAAAATGATTGATGGTTTGACATTAAAAAATTCTTTCACACTTGAAGTGTTTCTCTTTCCAGATCTTTTAAAAACTATTACAAAGGAAATATTTGTATGTTTACTAATGCACAACAGTTTCTATGTAAATAGTTTTGTTACCTATAAAAATCTGTCAAGTTTTTGCATAAAACTGCTGAAAGCAGCATTGTGTGTGCACAGAGAAGGGAGTCAAATGGAAGCCAGCTGGGCCTGGGCAAAAGGCACTATTGTGTATCTCTGGTTGCATTACAGCAAGGTCGTTTGGAACAGGCACAGAGCACTGAGACACAAAAGCCTATGGGATCCTAGAGGCTCTTTTGTTAATGCTTAATAACCGTAATGTAAGAGCAGCTGACAGTGGAAGCAGGTGGAAATGCTGGAAGTAATTACAAGCACAGATTTCAGAATTGCTATGGTAAAAGGTATGAATAAATTGACAACATTAATATTATACTTTATATGCTTTACCATGAGAATTTTTAAGTCTATTACGGCAAAAATAGAGAAAAAACTAAAACAACAAATCTTTATGCCCTTTGACTAAAGTCGCTTACTATCTGGGATCTCGATATGCAATGTTGAGTTGTACTTTGCAGTTTTATGTGGAACGTGTACAACTTGACTATACTGTAATTTACAAGTTCCTAGCAAATACTCTACCTCACAAATAAGACACTTGTTATTATATGGCACAGACTGTTTTTTATCTTGGAAAACTAAATAATGAATTGCTTAAATAAAACCAAGAAACTAGGTTCAATAGTTAAGTCACTTTGCCAACAGTTTCCTCTACCAGCAACCTAAAATGACTTTCAATGCACAAATCATCTACTTTGATATGACATTTCTCTAAATAAAATATAACGGCTATGTGATGGTTAACTGAAAATAAAGTTTTAGGGAGGATTATGGAATTCTTTATAACAAGATAATGAAGATATATAGTAACCATTTTTCTGAGGTCTGGTTCTCTGGACACATCTCGACAAATTGTCGTAATAATTTTTCTACCTTTTTTCCTTATTTTGTATATTAGCTTCAGATAGAATTCTCAGTTGGAACCATTATTTGATTTCCTTTCTCCTCGAAGTGTTGTATCTCTAATGCCTAAAACCATTTGAAGTATTGAAAAAAGTATTGAAAAAGTATATTTGAAGTCAGATGAACCAGCTTGCATAGAGGGATTGCCTCCTGTCATTGTCCCATTGTCCCACTTTTTTCCACCTGTCCCAGACTGGAGGCAAGCTGAGCACCTATCCTTCCCCCAGCCCCAGCTTCCCCTGCTCTTGCTGAGCATTGTACTGGGTTTGTCCCAGCTCCTCCCAACTGTGCTGCCCATGGCCTGTTGGGCCATTTGCATTACGGTTTCTGTCTGGCACTTCGTGCTTGGGGAGCGGGTGAGAGGCACTGCTGGAGCTGGGCAAATCACTTAGCGAGGCAAGGTTCCTGTGTGCTTCTGGGTGCCTGCACATTCCAACTTATAGAGAAGGTTCTTTTTTTCAGGTGTCCCAGTTCCTAATTACAATTACAATTTACAGTCTCCCAGGGTGAGAGTTAGTGTCATATGAGAGAGCCAAAATGTTGGATGACATCAAGAAGCAGTTTGAATTTTCTAATGCAGTTATTCAGTGATCTGGTTGCTGCAGTACTGAAAGGAAATGTTTCTTCCAAGATCAGACAGATGTCTGACCAGACTCCTGCTCTGAACTTGCTTTGGGAGAGGTGCTGCAGTGAGAATGTTGCCTTGTGAATCACCTGCTCTGATGGGTCGGTGGCACGTGTTGCAGAGAAACATGCTGAGCTTGACTGTTCTTCATGGAGCTCTCAACCTAATTCCCTCAGCAAGGAATGTGCATGGTTTAGTTAAAGCTATTTGGAAATTACTACAAATTCAAGCTATTCAACTGGGAAAAGATGAAGAGGCTGTTTGGAATCTGTATGGAATCAGGTGATCAAGCACTAGCACATTTTGCCCACAGAGGTTGTGGAATCTCCATGCTTGGAGATGTCAAAACCTGACTGCGTGTGATCCTGGGCAGCCTTCACTAGCCAACTCGGCTTGAGCACATGGGTTGGACTAGATGATCTGAGGAGGTCCCTTCCAACCTAAACAATTCTCTGATTCTGCGTCTCTGCTTCTCAGTGATGTCCTCTGCTGCACTTTGCTTGCTCATTTTCTCTGCAGCTCTTTGCTTATTAATAGATGCTATTAAAAAAAACAGTCCAGTTTTCTAAATGACATTTTCTTTAACCACTGGGGATTAGAACCGAATCTTGGAGCATTCTTAATTTTTGCATATCTATTTACTTTTTAAAGGGAAAAATCTACTCCAATTCACATTACTGTTGAAGATAACAGTCCTCCTTGCATGTTCCAAATAATACCAGAACTCTGCAGGGCTATGTACTGTATACCTTTATAGCTCCTTTTCCAATGGAAAAGCATGAACAACCTATAAAACCAAGAAGGTACTGCAATTATTTGTGAACTCGGTGACAAATCCACTGAATTGATTTCAGTGCATATTTTTTGAATCCTGATCACATAGGAAATTATCTATTTGTACAGTGGAGCATTAGCATCACAGAAATAACTTAGAGAATCTGTAGTGAATGTATAGGAAAAGTAGATTCCTGTAAAACAGCATACTTTAGGCCCTAAGTTGCAAAGCTAGATAAGTTTAAGTGATGGGCTGAAGGGCATGTATTATCTTTTAATTCAACATACATGTTACATTCAGGACCACTGAAATTTTAATGATTTATTCTGTGGTAAATCTTGAATTACACTATTTTGAAAAAAAAATCATAGACCAGAAGTAAGATTTAGGATAAGGTAAATTTATTTGCAGGAAGGTAAATACGCAAAATAAAACACCTGAAAAATATTAATGTGCTGAAAGAATGCCCTACAGGGCCATGTTGGAATTATCTTAAATTTTCCTTAGTGTTTTGAAAAATTTCATCCAGTGTTTTGGAAAAAAGAGGCAAAACCAGTACATGTATAGACATAAACATTGTTCAGGTAAGAGCCTGAGAAATTCCCTGTGTTCAGGGAATAAAAAGCAAATTTTTGAACAGGGAATAGCTAATGAAGTAGCATTAAGTAAGCAATATACTGGTAAAACTGAGCATTAACATACAGGACAGTCCAGATAAAAAACTGCTTCTCACTTGTATTTTCATGCATATTTTTATATGTTACTGTTATGTAAATTAGATGTGTACAGTAGAGTAATTTCAGTGATTCTTCTTCTGGTACATCTTTAGAAAAATTCTTCCCAGTTCAACAAGTGAATATAAAAAGAAAGCTATGTTAGTATTCATTAAGAACATAATAGAACTTGAAGTTAAAACATTAAAATTGGTTTTATAAACAACTCTTGAATGCTATTACTTAGCTGTATTCACAGAACAAAATGAAAAATGGGAGGATAATATAAAGAAGAAAGAACAGCAAATCAGGAAGGAAGAAGATCGAGGTATTTTTAAGTAGGAGCAAGGGGAGGAGGGTCTGAAGAGAGGATCTCCTTTTTATCTTTATTAAGATTACATGGAAAAAAAGACTTGAGTCATTTAACAATTTTGCAAAATTACATGGAATTAAACCTTTGTGTTTGCTGGCCTAAGATGAATAAGGAACTCTGGGATGCAGCTGTTTTTCTTAAGAACAAAACTAAAAACTGTGATTAAGAGGTGGGGTTTTTTTGTTGTTTTGCTTCTTGGAAGATAACTTGAGTGCTGCTTAGGAGAAGAAGTTTTCTAATTTTCCTTTTTTTTATGTATTACTTGCTGTCAAAGTAGTTATAAAATTCTAAAAATAAATGGCTATTAGGTTTCTCACAACTCCTCTTTTTTCCCCCCCCCACTTTCTCCATTCTGTGGTCTAATATTTGTGCATAAATTCTTTCAAAATGTATGCTGATGTGAGCTCCTCTGTAACAATACACATCTTTTTAAATTTTTTGTTTCTTCTTCTTTTTTCTTTCATTCCCTGGTGTGCTTAGAGCTTCTCCGCCTTTTTTTTTCCCCCTGTCTCCTAGCCTTCAGAAGTAATTTGTTTTCTGTCTGTGAGAGATCATCTTGCAGGAAAGGACATAACACTCAGTCAAACGAACTAATCAAAAAAGATGAAGGGTGACTTGATTTGAACCGTGTAGGGGTAGGGACTTCCTTGTGATAAGATTTTCTGTTTTAAAAGTCTTGTTAATCTAGTGACAAGAAACATCATAATAACAAGTGGCCAGAAGCTGCACCAGGGCAAATTAAAAAGGAGATGTACATTTTTAATAGAATGAAAAGCCACTGTAATAATTTACCCAGGGGTAATACTACTACACATTTTTAAATCAAGATTTTGGATGCATTTATGTGGCCTTTAGCAAATCTGAGCACAGGCAAAAACATGTTTCTCTTGGAAGGACTTTATAATTTGCTTAAATTTCAATACAAAAGCAAAAATGCATTCTGACAACAACTGCTACACTTTAAGACACTTTCCAGAGAAGAGCAACCTAGAGCTTTTCAAAGTGACTTAGTGGGTGGAAGAAGTTTTTCCTGTTGCTATATTGGCACTACACTATCAAAGGTATTCAGTCCAGAGCAGACGCTTGGTGAAATAATTGTATTTAATTTCAGTTACAGGTGTTTAATGTAAACCCCATTTAAATAGGGGTTTTCTGAGTGCTATAATGTAACCACCATGGAAGTGGAAGTCTGACTATGGTTGTAATCAAACTGTCACATGCAAATAAAACTCACATTCTACCCATTACTTTTGTTAGGTTTGTGTATCTGGTGTTGTAAACTTTTGTAACTCTTGTAAACTCACTGTCCCTGTTTTTGCTCTTAATGTGTTTGTTGTAGAGTAGTAGAACTTGCGGCCTTATATTTCCTTCAACTGGAGATGTTTATGAACCATATTGTGACATAAAGTATTTTTTCTTGGTGTCCTCCCATCTGATAAAACCATGACTATGATTTTGTATGATAAATGCCATGGTATTCCCTCTTCTGTATGCAGGAACAGGAGGAAACCATTTTTACAATGAATAGTCTTTTTAATCATATGTCTTTGTAGTCAGAAACCTCTTACTTGAGAAAAGGGACATAAAGTAAAGGGGTAAAAGAACATTATCTTCATCTTGCAAGGTGGAAGACTCAAGGAGGAATAAAGACGTTCTTTGGGGTGCTCTTGATGTGGAGGGGCATCAATTAAATTTAAAAGAAGTTTCGGCAGCAAGAAAGTTTTATTATCTTTTTCTTACAAACGTTACATTAAAAATACTTAAATAGTAATACTTTCTACCAATTCTGTAAACCTAGCTTATGGTTCAATAATTTAACTACCAAATTTATGATCAAATTAAGTAAATTAGTCAGATACATGTTTTTATTTCAGTGTGTCCTCAATGTGATGATTGACACAGCAAATAACCCTGAAACTTAAAAGAGGTTGTGAACCATAACTGGACTTCTTAATTGCACCAAGTTTGCTAAGCTTCATCAGAATTAATTTTTTACTATAGTGATGGTGTTGGTTAAATCTGTATGCCAGTCTCTAAAGCTTGCAGTAAAGTACAGAAAATGACCTATTTTTTCTTCTCCCTGTCATAATAAAAACACGAAGTAAAGGCTTTTTATAAGTGTATTTTGTAATGGAAATTTTAGCAGCCTTTTGAATGAACAATTTTGTCTTTGTTTCCATGGAGCTAGTACAAAAATAGTTCAACAGCAGCGTGGTGGTATTAAGAACATAATGTTAGGGCTACTTTGTGGAACTTTCCATTTGATCCGGTCATGGCAATTTCAGTTAAATAATCAGAAATATATTAGCTGCTCATCAGTAAAATTTAGGAGAGTATTTGTTTTGTTGAAGCTTTATTTAGCAAACACTCCCCCTGCTTTTCCCTCTACTCAAGCCTTCCCATCCATGATAGGAACTTTATATACTCAAAGTAAAAAATACCGCAGTGGTAACTTCACCCACAGTCTCTCACCTACAGGAGGCATGCACTGACCCAGGATGCTTGGGTTGGGGTGGTATATTTCTTTGTTCATTAAGAAGTATACTTGGATTCTTTGGAAAGTTTTGGCTTCATCTAGTTGTGGAGTTGGAGTGTGTGTACATGGGGGTGAGGAGTATTTATTTATTTAAAGTTTGGGGTGATTAAGCTGTTGGTTTTGTAGCTCTCTGTATGGCTATTTAGTATATCTCAAAGTATAGAAACATAGAATCATTTAGGCTGGAAAAAACCCTGAAGATCAAGTCCAGCCGTAAACCTAGCACTGCCAAGTCCACCACTAAACCATGTCCCTAAGCACCACATCTACATGTCTTTTAAATGACAGTGACTCAACTACTTCCCTGGGCAGCCTGTTCCAATGCTTGACAACTCTTTCAGTGAAGAACTTTTTCCCTAATATCCAGTCTAAACCTCCCCTGGCACAACTTGAGGCCATTTCCTCTCGTTCTATCACTAGTTACTTGGGAGAAGAGACCAACACCCACCTCACCACAACTCCCTTTCAGGTAGTTGTAGAGAGCGATAAGGTCTCCCCTGAGCTTTCTTTCCTCCAGAATGAAGAATCCCAGGTCCCTCAGCTGGTCCTTGTAAGACTTGTGCTCCAGACCTCTCATCAGCTTTGTTGTCCTTCTCTGGACACATTCCAGCACCTCAGCATCCTTCTTGTAGTGAGGGGCCCAAAACAACACAGGATTCAAGGTGCAGCCTCACCAGTGCCGAGTACAGGGGCACAATCACTTCCCTACTCCTGCTGGCCACACTATTCCTGATACAGGCCAGGATGTTGTTGGCCTTCTTGGCCACCTGGGCACACTGCTGGCTCATGTTCAGCCGGCTGTTGACGAACACCAAGTCCTTTTCCAGCAGGCAGCTTTCCAGCCACTTTTCCTCAAAAAGCATGCTTATTTCCCAAACTGATGTTAAAAAAGGAAAAAAGAAAAGGGGGGGAAAAAAAGTACTCCCCCCTGAAAATAGTTAAAGAGAGTTTAGGGCTTCAGATTTCTTAGTCTGTGAATTTTCCGGATGGTAGAACCTTAAACTGAAATCCTGAACCTGTTGATGATTTTAGGATAGGTTTTTAGTAGTTGTTTTTCAACATAAGACAGAGATTAGTTGAAGGTGTCTAGTTGATACTGAAAGCATTATGTGTTTTCAGCTGTGGGTGTCAGTTCAAAGGTTTGAAATATCATTAGTTGCTTTGTGGTGATTAATGACCAGGAAGTTTCATACTTCTGTCATGGGACCTCTTGTTTCTTAGGGATTAAGTTTCTTCATTTCTGCTGTCTCCACCCCTTGAAACTCTTTC
>NW_010521081.1:24349-67866 GCF_000687285.1 Phaethon lepturus
CAAGGGTTGCTGTATGTCTTCTGCAATGAAAAGAAGGGCCTTCACACAGGCATTACTCCTTATTACCAGATTCTGATCTGTGTTTGGGAAAGTGGGTAGTTTGTATCACAGCAGTGGGTGTCAGAAGAAAACAGAAAGGAACTTATGCCTTTTTTTTTTTCCCCTCTTCCCTTTTATTCTTAGACTGGTAGCTTTATTGTACCATGTTGGAATATGTAATCAGATTATTAAACACAGTAGCAGTAAAAAAAAAAAGGAAACTTCAGGAAATCTGAGAAAATAACAGATGGATCAGTGTAATTATTCATTACCTCTTTCCCAGACATATCCTTTATAGATTGCAGAATAAAAGCAATGCACATTTAATGTCAGGTGTTTAACCAATTATTTCAAAGGAGTTAAAAAATGTTACAGAGTAGGTATCATGGCCACTATGTAGCGGATGATTTTTTTCCAGCTGTATCACTGCAAAATATTTCATCTGGACAATCTGGTTTTCCTTTGTTTCCAGTCAATCATCTGGTACATGTGGATTTGGGGCTTCAGCAGCTATGGTGCTTGAAAAGCCTTTTTGAGAGTCCTGTTCTGTAGCTGAGTAAGCAGAACAAGTCCTGTCTTATTCTGTGCCCTGGATAGTAGCTAAAGTACCTGGTTGTCTGACCTTTGTCCAGCCATCCTTTTTCTTTGCACTTGTGTTTGGTGCAACCCTTGTCTTTTTCCACTACCTGACGTTCAGCTCGATCCCTGGCTGTGTTCCTGTCTTGCTGTTTGAATTGGGTTGCAATTGAATTTGAATTGCTGGGTTGAATTGGGTGCAACTAATGGCTCTCTGGTTTTAATTGTTCATTTGGACTGTGTTACGTTAAACTGCTGTAGTTGAAGGAACTTTGTCTTTCTTTAGCAAATAGCGAGAAGGGGATAGTTAAAACCATCATGTATTTATCAAATATTTACTTATAACTATAGTCAAAAGCCTGTATGAGTCAAACAGTTTTATCTGCCTGTGAAACATCTTGAAGAGCGTGTGGGTACTTCCCTAGTTACTTGTCCTTCATCTTGGTGTCATCTCCTGTGGTTTGAATTAGAGCAATAGTAACATAATTTTTTTTTCTGTTGTTACTAATTTTTTTTTTCCGTTAATTAGTCAAAATTGGCTTTGAAATGTCTATCATGTCTATCTGTTATGCTTTATAAAAGGCTTCTGCAAGGAAAGATTAGTCTTTCAGATGTTCTGAAGTTCACTAAGCAGAAATTTGCCTGTCTTGCTTATTGCAAAGACTTTCAGGTATAGACTTTAATAAATTGTGAAACTGTAATATATTGATATGTTAATTACACAACATTAAGTAAAGTAGTAAGTAAAATAGTAAGTGTTGTTGAATAAGGACATACATAAACTGAATTCCTAATGTTTACTGATACTCCAGATTGCACAGTAACATTTTTTTCTGATTGGCTAGATTGCAGCTCACTCTTTGGCGGTCCCTTACCAATTTACTTGCAGTCTGTTCTTGTAGTCCCCAACTGGAATTATCTTATTATCTGGTTGAAGGCTCACCTGACTAACCACAGTGGAAATCACAGCTTTTTGTTCTCTTTGAAAACACGGCACTGTATTGAAACTTTGGTATAAATTTGATTTTTACTTCTAGTTTACCTACATTTAAATACATGCACTTTATGCAGAAGAAGTATTTACAAAAGCCTGAGGAGAACTGCAAGAAGTCAAGATTGCATACTGTAACTTGGGAAGCACAGGAGTGTGGTCACTTCATAGACTGCTGTCTTCTAGGAGATAGCACGTGAGGAGCATTATCAGGGGCTTTCCTAGCATCTTTCCTGTGCTGAACTTGGTAGTATGTGTCCCTTTTGTATGTCGTCTTCAGTTACCCAGTGTTGACTGTATTCCCATTTTCAATGTGATGAATTCCGGACATCTTCTGAAAATAACAATTTGAAAAAAGAACTTGAGAAACATGCTTAATGTCTGTAGTTACGCTCATTTCTGCATGTTGTAAATCATTATTTATTAAAGAGCAGAGACATTCATACAGTTTTTACTTCTAGAGGAACAGTATAAAGATTTGCCAGTATTTTCAATTTTGAATATGTGCTTTCAGAATTTTCTCAGATTTCATCTTGTCTTTCACAACCAGTTGCAAGACTGCTAATATTTGGACAGTATTTTTGTCAAGATATCTTAATAGCTTTACTTAATAGCTACGTGGAATGTTCTCTTTTCTGTAATTTGGAGCTCCTATGTTGTTGTTACTGATTTTTACTCTTTGAAAAGATGGACATTACTTTCCTTTTTTTAGTTTTTTCAGATCTGAGAATTTCAGAATTAAAACAGAAGGAAAAATGGTCTGTGACATTTCAGTGTCATATGGCTTCTGTCACATGATCCCTTGTTTTCACACACTGTTAAGTCAAGTTTGGCTATGACCACATGCATATTATAATGCATTTTCTAAAGACTATTATATTTTCATTATTTTCACAGCATGCAGTTTTTAACTTTTAATCTTTTTTATTAGATATGATGATGAGTTGATGATTGTGGTCTTGTGGTTCTGGTTGCTGTTGTTGATGTAAGGGTAAATACTTCTGTGTTGCATGAAAGAATAAATAGAATTTAAAATATGTATGTCACAGAAATGTCTCCATGTGGTAATTTAAGGTCTCCTTAAAGTTACTCTGACATAAGAAGTGCATTTAAGTGCTCGGTCTGTCAAAAGACTTGAACAGCTCTCTTATATCTAAGTACCTTAAGTGTCTAAAATGTACGTGAGAGAGAGAGAGAGAAGTTTCCAGCAAATCTGTAATAATATGAAGTCTCCAGAAGTTGAGTAAAGCACTTGATATGGAAAATCCTATTTTACATTTTAAAAAGAAAAAATGCATAGAGATCTCTCTAGAGAAGTAGTGGAACGAATTGTGGGGGGAGAGAGAGGGGGTAGTTGGTGAGGTTTTAAGATAGAGGTAGTAACATACTAGTTTGCTGTGTATGATTCAGTCATTTCTTTGATACAAATTATCATAGAATCATCAAATATCTTGAGTTGGAAGGGACCCATACGGATCATGAAGTCCAATTCCCTACTCCTTGCAGGACTACCTAAAATAAAACTATATGACTAAGAGTGTTGTCCAGTGTGATGACCACTTCCTTGGGGAGCCTGTTACAGTGACCAACTGCCCTCCCAGTGAAGAACCTTTTCCTGATGTCCAGTCTGAACTTCCCATGATGCAGACACATTCCTTTTCCTCATGTCCTGTCGCTGGTCACCAGAGAGGAGATCAGCACCTCCCCTCAGCTGCCGCACCTGAGGTAGCCTGCAATGAGGCCTTCTCCAAGCTGAAGACACCAAGTGACCTCAGCTGCTCCCCCTAAATCTTGCCCTCAAGACCTTTCACCATCTTTGGTTGCCTTGCTCTGGACACACTCTAACAGTTTGATGTCCTTCTTGTATTGAGGTGCCCAAAACTGCACACTTCACAGGCAAGGTGAAGCCCACAGCTCCTTCTAATGTAATATCGTGTGCAAACTTATTTAATGTACAAACTTACTTAATGTACACCCGATCCCTGCATCCAGATCATTTATAAAAACATCAAAGAGCACTGGCCCTAAGATTGAGCCCCTGGGGAATGCCACTGGTGACTGGCCACCAGCGTGATGTGACTCCATGTACTATAACTCTTTGAGCCTGGCCCATCATCCAATTGCTCACCCATCATATTATGGGCTTGTCTAGCTGTATGGTGGACATTTACTCCAGAAGAATACTATGAGAATACTGTGTATCAAAAGCTTTGCTAAAATAAAGAAAACCAAAAAACCACATCTACTGGCTTCCCTGGGTCAACCAGATGGGTGACTTTGTCATAAAAGGAAATAACGTTAGTTAAACAGATAGTTGCAGAGAGGTTGTAGAGAAAGAACTGCCATGTAATGAAGTATTAACAAATGTAGCAACCATGAAATACCTGTTTTGCAGCTGATGGCCTACCTTTTGAAATAGGAAATATTTGTTTAGCTAATTCATCATTAACAGTCAATCTTCATGTGTCTATATTCCTAGCTTTTATGGTTTGAGACAAAATTCAGGTTATTGATCTGAGCAAAAATAGATTTTATGTTATTGGTTAAATGTTTATTAGTGGTTTTAATAAGTAATTACTAATGTTTAATTTTCAAATAGAGATTATTGAAAATGTATGTTTATATGCAACTGTAGCCTCTCACAGATATCAAGAAAGTTGTATTAAAAAGATGCGTAACCAAAAATAATAAAACAAATTGGAAAAAATTAACTTTTGTGTAGCATTTTGCAGAATTTTTAAAAATTCCATTCTACCAATGATCTGAAGTAAACTTGCAATACTACTTAAGATATCTATTTATACATGAAATGCATGTAGTTAAAAAATGTAAATATAGGTAAATATTTAAACAAAAGGTTGTAGTGTTTTTTTCACTGCTACAAGTATTAAGACTAAGCATGCTAAGTACTTTATATTGAATAAGCTTTGATGCATTTTTAAGAATCCTGTAAGTTCAGTTTTTTGTAGAAATTGATACAGTTTGAAAATAATTAACAATGAAGTAATATCTGAAAGGACCTATATAATGTCTTTTGAAAATTCTGTTGTAAATATGATTTGGTCTGGAGCATCAAGAAATGAATCAGATGAGAGAACTGTGTGGAAATTACTATTCAGTCATCTAAGATATTTAAAGTGTCTTCAGTAGGAGAGCAGGGGTTATGGGAATTTTTATAAAAGGGTACTTTCCACCAACTTTGCATTTGCATACTTGCTGTGTGGTCCTATTTTGTTAAAGGAGATTTGGATAATTGTCTCTTTTTTTATTTTTAAACCTGTTAGCATTAATGAAAGGGCATGCTGTCTTGCTCTTATGTCCCTCAAACTGTGAGTCATTTTTTTATGTAAACTTAACCTTTCTTGTATACTTAGATTATTACAGCTATACTAAGGCTGCATTTTTGTGGAAAAATATTTATTTTAATTGGACTAACTCTGAAATCACTTCTTAAAAATGCAATTAATGTGATTTTTGTTGCTTGACAACACAGTAAGTTTGTTAAATCTCTAACTAAAATCAGAGAAAATGTTATTAATAAAACCATTTTGCATAATAAGGGATCTTGAGTGTTTGTCAGTATGGAGTCCACTTTAAATGTGCTTGTGCCCTAAGTGGATAATTTTAATCAAGTATGTTCTGTGGACACCGTGGGCCTGTTTGTTCTGGTACAAGTCTGCAAAAACTGGGGAAGCCATGGCCCTCCTCGGGTCTCTTCTACCAAGGGAGAAAGATGTGATCTAATAGTTTTCAATACATGACGCTCCAGTCTGAGATCTTAAAAAATAAACAACCCATCCCAAAAAAAGACTGCACCAAAGGCAATATAATCTTAAATCAACCTTTGATATCTTTACAATCTTTAGTGTTTTAAATTAATTAAACCTCCTTTTGTAGTGCCAGTATAGAGTGGCTGACACGGCCCTTAAACCAGATTCAAACAAGACCAGGGAGTGATTATGCCCCTCTCCCACCTCCTGACTTGTCCCCATGGGCCTTTTGCAGTGGGGTTGGCGGCTGGCACAGGCTCCTTCAGCACAGCCACTGCACCAGAACCTGGGTGGGGGGAATTTCACACGCATTAAACTCTTTTGTGTTCCAGTAATTACTTAGCTTTGATTGACTTCAGGTTAAGGAGGGAGGCTGGTAAAATGAAGCATCCTTATTAATGAGGGAAAAACCAAATTTAAAGTTTTCCATGTCAATCAGACTTTGAGTGTGTTAGTAAAATGCTGCTCTGTGTCATCAACAGAGGGAGAGGGAAGTGTCTAAGCTAGATAAAATTTGCATCAATGTTGTCACTGGTATTCAAAGGAGTATTATTTACAGTACTAGAGATTACTTTTCAACACAGAGGAGACATTTGGAAGGTGTGTGACAGTATCTCGATGGATGTTTCTTTCCGCACAGAACTTCACAGGAGAAGCATTCAGAAATAAACCCTCAAGTCTCATGTGGGACCTAAGGGGGAGTGACATATGCTGCTTAAGGTTAAGTTTGACACCAGAAGTTTCATTGGCACTTTTTGGAGGACAAATTGATACAGCTTCAGGTGCTTTCAAGTAATAAGTTTTTTTGACACTGCCATACTTTATTCACTAACATTACGGTTCTGAGTAGGTCTAATAGCCCTGTTAGAAAAAAATCAGTTGTTTTCCAGAGAATGCCCTCTTTTTTGGGGAGTGATGCCTACTTTACGATTGATGTGTTAATTTGCTTCCAGTCATTTAAAGCAGTCAGAATTTGGTTTTGCAACTTTTCCTCTGCTTTAACTTTGGTTAGGTAGTTATGAGTAAGTATATTTTCTTTTGTGGATTTTCCTGCTGTCTAGCCAAATGTACAGAAAATACAGAAACTATATATAGACTGATTGGTTAGTTACTTAGGCCTTCAGAATCAGTCTGAAGCAATCCATTATTTATAAATTATAAAAAATAGAACAACTTACTTTGGCTACTGGAGTTCAAAATTCTGGTAGTGCTATTAACATGGTTGGAAAAAGTTTTTTTCCTCCTCCCTGTACTTCTGGATTTAGATTTGAAATTTTTTAGGAGATACGCTCCCTGACTATGTATTAAATGGAAGTACCCCAAGAAGAACTAATGGAATAATATTTGCAGAATCCAGTCCTGATTATTGTATGTATTCAGTAAGTCAAGAATGTAATAAGATTTGCCATGTAACAAAAGTTGGGAGGAATACTGGAAAGGAAACGCTTGAAATTTTGATCAAGATTGTACAGTCATTGTAATGACTATGTTCTTGCGAAGTTATTCTCTTCTGTTTACACATGGAATAAATTATTATTTGACTTGGCATACTCCTGATTATTATCCATTTGAATAAAGCGCAACTGAATAAATTTTCTATTTTGCCAGTTGATAATAGTTTCTGAAAACCTTACTTCTAAAAGAGTTTTATGGGTTATGATTATTTATATAGCTATGCTTTTTCCATTTATGTAACTGTTCCATTTCCTCTGGAGTAACATTTTCACCTAAATCAAGTACAAATTCTGTTTTACACTGGCCAAAAGGGGAAAAACATACTCTCAGTGTTAATCATGATGAACTAAGACATAGGTCTCTGCAAATGTTTGTGAACATTTTAATATAAATTAAAATTAATTTATTTTATTAATTAATTATAAAAAATATCAATTAATTTTAAATTTGCGTTAATATAAAACAGTGCATTTCACAAGGTAAAAATACTGAATAGCAAAAATAATACTTTCAGATTGCTTTTCTTAGAGTATCTTTGTTGATATTTTAACATTTCACATATTCAAGATTCAATGTGGGATGTTTAAAATGAGATCTGAAAAATCCTTTTGATAGATTCTGCCAGGTTTACTGTATTAAATAAATATTTTTAAAGAATGAACTGTATCTACAGTTCCTTTTTATATTTTATTCCCCTTTGTAAATTGTGTAAGAAGTTAAAAGGGGAGGGAAAGTAACTGAATGCAGCCATTTGAGGGGGCCTTGTTTAGAAGTCCTTTCCTTTGCTTTTATACTTTCCTTTGCTTTAATACTACTACTTAGTATTTTATACTTTTCCCTAACAAACAAAATGTATGTAAGTGCTTTTAAGATGATATAAACCAATCAAATATCAAGTTTGCCTGGTGCCTTCTGTGAATTACTTCTAATTTGAATTTTTACTTTCTCATTTCAGTTATGTGAATAGAAGGGGGGTTGTCTTTTTAATAAAGAATGTGTATTAAACTCCTTTGTATTCTAATTTCTTTGCTAAAACAAGATTGAGGAATATGTTAGGCATCTCTAAACATAATCACTTTAGATGAAAACTGTGATTATTTTAGAACCAAAGCCTTCATTAATAAGACATGGCTACATCAAAGGAGTGTAATTAAAAATGGGTTCTAATTCTGTTAAAACCATCTTTTTTTACAGCCCCCTCCCCCTGCTTTTTTCTTTGCATCAGAGACACTTTTCTTCTTACCAATGAATTAAGAACTTACTTCTGCTGAGTAGAGATAAATCTTATTTAAGTATTGAGAAAAAAAATGTCATAAAAACTTTTGTACTTTGGCAAATGTTTTTAACCAACAGTACCATTATCTGTAGATTATGTGATTTGAAATGATGTTAAAGTTACGTAAATATCAATTAAACATATTGTTAAAGGAATAATCATACATATCTCCAAGAAATTTCTCGTATAATACAATGAAGAATACTTGATTTTCCACATTGTGTGACATCAACCCTTGTAATTATTGACACTTCAATTCTAGTTGTCTTGTAATCAAATCAAATGATATGTGATCTCAGTTTCACCCAGTTCCATGATGCCGTAAAAAGAATGCTTAGTACAGATGAAGCTGTGTAATTAGTTTTGCAGATGGAGTGTTTAAAACTCTGATCACAGGAATATTATTTTCAAAGTCTGGGTCTGAGTCTGGGAGAGACCATAAGAGTGCATCCTTACGTGTTCCCTCCAAGCTTCAGCTTGCGATAGTTGAGTAAGTGATGATTAAGTACATATCAATGCATAGAAGAAACATCAAGATGCGATGGAGTATTTTGCTGAAAAGATACGTTACCTGTTAACCATATTTTTTGTAAGCACTTCTC
The DNA here is from genome assembly GCF_000687285.1 of Phaethon lepturus. Classification (NCBI taxonomy): domain Eukaryota; kingdom Metazoa; phylum Chordata; class Aves; order Phaethontiformes; family Phaethontidae; genus Phaethon; species Phaethon lepturus. The sequence continues at coordinate 33,059 of NW_010521081.1, forward strand.
TTTTTTAAGTAAACAAAGGGATAATGTGTTGCTGAGAGTGAGTAGTACTTTTTTAGGGTTTGGGTTTTTTTTACTGTTGTTTGCAGGAGGAGAGGGTTTAGTATCCTAATTCTTTATTAGTTCAATTATCCTTTCATTTAAAATTGTATTTAGGAATTATATATAAATATAGTTTATTATGGGATTCATAAATGGGAAAGGAGATGTTTGGTCTTGTTTACAGAGAACTATGGTACTCATGTTACATACTGCATTTATGTTGTGTATGTATTTACAAGAATGAATACGTCGTGCAATTAACATTTTTGGAAGGTTCTTCAGAAAGCTATTTCCTCCTTATCTCATAAAGACTAATAGGAGGTCTAACTTTCGTATCTACTACCCTATATAAACTGTACTCTCTCACGAATGCTCTTATAAATGGCCTCACAGCTATATTAGTGCTGTGAAAAAAGCGTTCTGGCACTTAGTAGCTATCATAAAAGCAAATTAAATATTAGGAATCATTAATAAGGAAAAGATGAGCAAAACAAAGCATTTTTATGCAATTGTGTACGTTAATGTTATGTCTGTATTTTGAATGTTGTATGAAGTTCTGGTAATTTCCAGTCTCAAAAGAATATATTAGATCTAGCAAAAAGTAAGAAGGATAAGAAGGGTGATTAAATTTGGATTTCAGATGAGGAGTGACTGAACAAAGTAGGACCGTTCATCTTGGAAAAAAGATGACCAAGTATATTTGAGATAGAGGTGAAGAAAGGGGAGAATGTGATAAAAAACACTTGTTCTTTGCTTTTCAAAATGAAAGAACCAGAGGATTGAAATTAAGTAATCCTATGGCAGATGTATAACAAGGTATTTTTACACAAATCATGAGGAAACTGTGGTACTCACTACTATGGGATGTTAAGGATCCAAAAAGGTGAGAGTTCTGAAACTAATCAGAGAAATTAATGGAAGAAAATCCATCAGCTTCTTGAAACAAAGCTGTTATTTCTTGTATCACAAGTAGCGTGAGGCTGGGACTCTAAAATGGAGAAAATTCAGTATATGTTTAGCCTATTTTTATACTTTTTGTAGATAGTTGGCATTTTGTCTCTGGGATAGGTTGGATAGACCCTTTTGCTGGTTTTATATTCTTGAGCAATAGTTCAAACAGTAACACCAGGCAAACACAATGGGAGAACCAGTGCAATATTGAGATAATCTTGTTCTCTGTTCGGGGACTTCCTACCACAATAATTTGGTTTCATTTCCTTATGGGTTTCACCTTTAGAAAGGTGGTTGTATACTTGTCAAGTGCTGAGATACTAGTGTATATTTTTCAAGTGTGACAAACTAAAGTCGTAATACTAAGTAACAAAAGTAGGGAAGAAACACACATACAGCATTAGAATAAATAAAAATTTTCACTCTTAATTGCATAATTGCACCTAACCCTAATTATGTTGCCCTTTCCTCTGGGTCATGTAAAAAGGTGAAAAATGCAAGCAGTTGTACGTAAAACAATGTTCACTTTGGAAAAGCTGAACAATAAAGAGATGCCACAAGCTTCTCACATAAGGGAAACTCCCTGACCGCTGATAAATTGTTTCTTATGCTTATTTACCTGCCTTTTGGTTTCCTTCCTTAAAATTATCTTTTGTGGTTAGGGTTGCATTATTGACCTCTCCTATTTTGCTGTATGGTTCTGGCCTTTGTTCTTGACTGTATTATCTTCTACAGGTTAGAGAAAAGATTTCATTGGATGAAGAACTGCATAATAAATTTAAAAGGGGAAAAAAAAGGCAATTAGGCTGCACTTCTGGCTTTGTAAAACAACTGTCATTGTGGTCTCTGTGGTGCCTCCTTTAGCATTTGAGGTTTTGGGTTTTATCCTTGCACAAAAAATGTCTTAAATCATTAATGACAGCTAAAACCCTGTGGGAGGCCAGTCATAAACCAGAACAATTATCTTACACTATCCTGAGAGTTATTTAGAGAAGGAAGACAAGAGGGGACAAATATTGACAAATCTGGTTTAAAAAAAACCAACTTAGTCTTTCAAATCTAAGTATCAGCTTTATAACCAAGGGGAGCTTCTGTCATTTATCAGTATCTTGCTCATTTCTGAGGACAAGAAGAATGTAGCAAATAATATACCTTCTCTTGATTTTCTTAAAAAAATAAAAATAAATGTATGGACTGGCTTTACTTGAAAATTTAGATGATGACGATTATTTAACAAACTTCAGGCTACCAAAACTGAGAAGCTGCAGGAGTTATATTCCTGTGATTCCATTGATATGGAATCTTGCTGTTAATTTTCCCAACCCTGACACCTTCATATGTATGTGTAATGTGATGGTATCCTTCTGCATTTTATCACATACTAAACAACATTATGTTGCTGCAAATTATTGTATTTACTGAGAATTTATTAATGTTTTTTGTACTAACTAGATTTGGAAGTGTATTGTTAGCTATAAATTAAAATTTATAAGACAAAATGCACTTATCAAGGGAACAAAGTAAGCTTTGAGGTAAAACCATGCTTGTTTATGCATTTGACTTTGTTCTTATTGATAAAATACAGTCAACAGGTCTTTCAGTCATTAACAAGAATTAGGTAGGTTCTACAGGAAGCCTTTGTTCAAGCTCCATTAATAACTTTAACTCAATTATAGTTTATCTTTTTTGTTATTGTTTGCTGGAATCTACATATCTTTTTAATAGAAGGAATGCTGACTGGGACTTCCTCGTTTACTGTTAGCTCTCTTTTACCTAGTTATGTCACAAGTAGAAAATTAAATGGAGTTATATCCCATCTCCAACATTTGTTTTATAATCAATAAAGAGTTATGGTACAGAAATGCGCTAGGGCTTTTCACTCTGCTTAAACACTGGCTTGTTTTCTCCCGTGTTAACTGCTGGGGAAGAAAAGGCCATATAGTAAGTAGTTAATGCTTTTGGCATCCAATTAAAAATGGAAGATGGTTGAAAATGAGCATGTTGGAATTGAATGTAGAGCTTCACAAATTGGTGATGAGCGTTGCTGTTGGAAAGTTTCAAAACATTGATGCCAAAAATGTTACTAGGTATCTCAAAATTATTGATGTAAGGTGAGCAGCATGATGTTGAGAATTAAGGACACTTCTTTGTTCTTCCTATTAAGCTCCTGCTTTTCAGCAATATAAAGTGGAGGGCAAAACCACTGCTGTGCACCTCTCACTGCAGTATTGTTTGAGATCATGTATACCCGGCATTGTGGTTCTCTTAGGCTGTCACTCTATCATTAATCATTAATGTGAACAGGATACTTTTGACACCTATATGTGTCAGTTGGAAAATGGCACTGTCATAATGAAGTTCATTGGAATTGCTCTGCTGTTAAATATTTCATAGCCAAGATTTATAGTTTCCAGGCTTTTCAGTGTCTTAGAGTGTTTTGTGATGAGGGAAATGTTTCAGTTCAAAATAAAAGCAGTTAAAGACCCTAAAGAAAATAAAAATTTAAGAGAAAGGTGGACATGAGGTTGGGACACTTTAAAAATTAATTATTTAATTTTAAAATAGGTAATATCTAGCTTAATGTTAATGAGAGGAATGTAAGTAATTCTTTTTCTTACCAAACACACATGCAGTGGTATAAAAACAAAGCAAGCTGGGTTAATGGCAAGTAGTGTTTAGCAAGGTGAATTGCATATGTTGATTGTTTTATAGAAAACTGATTGCAATATGAAAGCTACTTAGGTTACACTTCTTTTTCTTTATGCTCAAACAGTCATATCCTTTAGAATAGATAGTAGATTATACCTTGGTTAGCTGCTGAATATTTCAGGTAACCAAATTCCATTTAATATGACAGAACAGGTAATTAGGGAAATACTTTTCTCCATAGGGTCTCAGGAGGGACACAGGACATTATACTATCTCAATCCTGTTAAAGAGTATTGGGTAGAGATCTGCTGCATGACGGCAATTGAGCGACAGGTTATACTGTATGAGTTTGCAGGGGATGCAGAGCAGAGAAGTGAGGCGCTGGGTGGGACGACGTCTGCCCACTCTCTGTCCAGTAGGAGCTTGCAGAAGAGGTGCTAATAGGGAGGGGTACGCAAGAGAGCTTCTTAATAGTGAGGGAAAAGCAGTTGTTGCCAGCAGAGAGCAACCGCTTTGCCTCTGTGATTACTTCAGGGGAAAGAAGGAGATGGTAAAGAGCCTGCAGGCTATTCATTTAGGATTTACAGGCCAAGGGTTGATATATGATGGCTGTTTAGAAGAAGATAATAGGCTAGGTGCATCTTTGTCCCGATGCTATGTGGCTATCATTCAAACTAGTTTAAGAAAAAGAGTACGTATACATTTGGACTCTTGAAAAAGTTTGGTTTTTTTAAGCCACCATAAAGAAATTGGTAAATGGCTGAAAAATAAGTAAGGGATGCCGGTCACCTGCATTTGCCTCGTCACAGATTTGCCTGTTCACGCTACAGTGGTGCAAGCGTCTTAGTAGCAGAAGAGGCTGCAATAGTAGTTGCAAATGCCATTTATTTTCTCAGAGTACATTTGGTTTGTGACTTTGGTAACTCTCAGTTATTTAGATTTCTGTTGCTTCTCTTCTGTCCTGGAAATGCAAGAAGATAGGTTAAAATAAAAAACAAACAAACAAAAAAAGCACAACCCCAAAGCACCACCAAAGAACTTGTTTTAAAATGTAACTGGTTACTGAAGCCTGGAAATTAGAAGTTTATTACACCTGTCATGAGCTTATATTGTACTTGCGTCTGTATCTTGACCTTGAAGTGAAGTTTGTGAAAGTGGAAGAGAGCCAAGAATGGGCTCTGAGGTATTATAAGCAAAATGAACTAGGAATATCTGTTTAGTAATACCATGTTTCATGCTCCTTAAGCTATGCTCATTTATCAACATCTTTATGGTCCATAAAAATAAATTTTGAAGTTTTGTTTTCACAGATGTGGTAAATCTAAGCTACTTGGTTTTGCATATTAAAGTAAATGGTCATTAACTATTCCCTTTTTTGAGGTAAGAAGGTCCCCTTATCTAACAGGCTGATGTCTGTTTGATTAAGTCTAGATCAGAAGGAATATATAAGAGGAACTGAACCAGAGAAACTGAAAACAAGTTGTTGCTGTTAGTTCCAAGCTTGAGAATAGTTTTGATTTTACTTTCCTGAAAATAAACCTGCAGGTTCTTTTTCTTAGTCTTTCAGTATTCAGGTTCAACATCTTGAACTAAAAGCTCATTTTCTGCTGTGGCCCAAAAAGGTCTGTTGGAAATTGATATAAAAAATGGGAAGAGAGTGTCCTCTTCCAGGAGGAAGACTTCTGGTTTTGTGTTTTGGGTTAGGCACTTGTACATAAAATGCCTCTATCAATCTTCATTTCTGTCAGAAGTGACTGGATTGCTCTTCCAGATCTCCTAAGTAGGTAAAATTTGTCAAGTGTCGCACTTTAAAACTGTCTGTTCTTGCATTCCTTCTAAGATAGCACTTTTTCTTTCAAGGAGTTACAGTCTTGTGCTAATGAAGCTTTTATGAGGGCAGACATTTGAACTTTATAAGACTAAAGGCAGGTCCTGCTTGACTAGCCTGATCTCCAGGTGGACCTGCTTAGTGGATGAGGGAAAGCCTGTGGATGTTGTCTACTTGGAGTTTAGTAAAGCCTTTGACACCATTTCTCACAGCATTCTCCTGGAGAAATTGACTGTTCACGGCTTGGATGAGTGTACTCTTCGCTGGGTAAAAAACTGTCTGGCCTGATGGCCAGGCCCAAAGAGTTGTGGTGAACAGTGTTAAAGCCAGTTGGTGGCCAGTCACAACTGCTGTTCCTCAGGGCTCAGTATTGGGGCCATTTTTGTTTAATATCTTTATTAATGATCTGGATGAGGGGATCGAGTGCTCCCTCAGTAAGTTTGCAGATGACACCAAATTGGACAGTAGTGTTGATCTGCTTGAAGGAAGGCAGGCTCTACAGAGGGATCTGGACAAGCTCTGTCAATGGACTGAGGCCAATTGTAATGAGATTCAGCAAAGCCAAATGCCAGGTCCTGCACTTGGGTCACAAGAACCTATGCAACACTACAGGCTTGAAGGATGTTGAGGTGCTGGAGTGGAGCATGTCCAAAGAAGGGCAGCGAAGCTGGTGAAAAGTCTAGAGAACAAGTCTTACGAGGAGTGGCTGAGGGACCTGGGGTTGTTCAGTCTGGAGAAAAGGAGGCTCAGGGGAGAGCCTCCTTATTGCTCTTTATAACTACCTGAAAGGAGGTTGTAGCGAGGTGGGTGAGAGTAACAAGAGATAGTTCAAGAGGAAATGGCCTCAAGTAGCACTACGGGAGGTTTAGATTGGATATTAGGAAAAATTTCTTCACCCAAAGGATTGTCAAACATTGGAACAGGCTGGCCCGGGGAGGGGGTGAGGCACCCTCCCTGGAGGCCCAGGGAAGTGGTTGAGTCACCATCCCTGGAGGGATTTGAAAGACATGTAGATATGTTGTTTAGGGACATGGTTTAGTAGTGGACTTGGCAGTGCGAGGTTAATGGTTAGACTTGATGGTCTTAAAGGTCTTTTCCAACCTAAATGATTCTGTGATTCTGATTTCTGTCCTACCCTGAAGTCAAGCATTTCTTACAGTTACGTAAAGAACAGCTAGAGAACTCTGCCAAATAGACTGCTTGGTATTTTTGGTGGTTTTTTTTTTCTTTCTAAGCCTCAAAAAAGGTCTGGCTCTGTCAACTATGTGTTTAAAAAAGCAGGGGAGAGGAGGAGTTTAAATTTTCTCTTAGCAAACTATTAAGTCAAACTGTTAATGCTGTCTGTATGTTGTGGTGTTTCTAAGGGTAATTGGTACTTGTTTCAGTAAATCATAGGTATACTGTGATATGTGCCCCATTCAGAAGAGCAGTACTGTGACTTTTTTTTCCATTGAAATATCTTTGGTATTTTATTTTTTGAAGTTCTATTTGATATTTATATTATCAGAGGAGCAAGTAAATAAAACTCAACTAATCTGACCTGGGTAATTACATGTTATATATGTTACTGTAATTCTAATGTACTGCAGTACTACAGCATTCCTATTATAACAGTTCAAACCATGCCTTGACATTGTCTTCTTTTTAAACTAAATAATAGACTGTCATTTCCATCCATCAGGGTTTGGGGTTTTCTTTGCTATGAAGTTTCATCCAAAGAATTTCAACACCTCATCATTATAAAAAATCAGACACTAATCACTACTCAATACAGGGGACAGGTTTGCTGAGCAGAACAACAAATTATTTTTTTCCATTTCTTGCATCAGAGCAGCTTGTAATTTTGGTACTAAGAATCAATGAATAGTCTGGAACAGTATCTCAAGGCACATGTAACTCAGTTAAATACACAGAAACCTTTTTTTCTTAGGTGTAGTTCCTTTAAGGGTGTTTTTTTTGGACAACTTGCTGAAGTGACTTAATGTTACCATTGCTATTATTTAAGCATTACCATTATCATTAGATAAGTATTGACACCTGGTACTTTGCAGGGCTTATCAAGTGAGCAAACATTTCTTCTGGGACTTGGGTAGCACTGGAATCATAGGACTGGACTGAATGGGTCTTGACAGACATATACCTTGTGTCTGTTACTATCTATAATTATGCATTCTAACACGTGCTTGTTTTCTTTGGAAAACCCTCCAAAGACGAAAGTTCACACCCTCCTTAAGCAATGTATTAGAGCTGCATTGTCCCAGCTTTGCCATGTAAAACTGCAGGATGATTGTTTAGATAACTATAGCATTTTTTTAAATAAAGTATCAATAGTACTTAATAAAACAGTTTGTAAATTTTTTTACAACAAAGGCATTTTCAGTCTTACAGTTGCTAGCTTTGTCCTTTCATGGTAGAAAATCTTACTGCTGGTACCAGTGATGTTATTTAGAACTGTACTCCCAGAAATTAAAGTAGACAGTTCTTGTAGTAATTTTTACTGTCTCTTCCTGGATTATGTCCCAAGGAACCTAATGTCCTGAGGCAGGTAATAATGGCAACAGGAGAACATTGGTAAGTAGAAAGTTAATCCTCATTGCTTATAGAGCCTTTGTTCTTTCACAATATATGTTATCTTCCAAACATTTCCAATAAATTTTTATTACTTGCTTGGAAAAAAGGTCTGAAATCTAAAATAAGAGGAAAAACTGTTGGTATTATCAAAACTATTGACTTACAGAAAATGACTGTAGGATGGGGAAGGGCATGTTAAAATGCTTTCCTTGTATAATAGTGGTATAACATGCAGACTTGTTTGAAATGGGGAAAACACATGCTTTACAGTGCGTTCAGAAGGTTTGGGTTTTTGATGTTCTGAGACAAACATTGAAGTGTGATCTTTTTGGAAGAACTCAACAGGCCATGCTTAAGGTTAGTTGGGCGCATACTCTTAAGCAGAGTTTGCTGTATCGGATGATGGTTTGACACTTTGTAATTTACAGTTTTTCCCTTCAGTGCTTTGTTAAGACCACTTCTACAAGATTCATTAGAGTTTACTGAACTGAGCGGTACTGCTCAGTGGGCAAAACTGTGTGAAGTAAATTTGAGGACAGAAGGCAAAATTTTTAAACCCTGGTGGGTAGATCCCAGCCAGAAAATAAGAACCCACTACCTTACCTGCTCCCACACAAACACCCCTCAGCGCAATGGAGGAGAGAATCAGAAAAGTAAAAGCAAGAAAAACCTCATGGGGTGAGATAAGGAAGTTTAATAAGTGTGTGTGTGTGGGGAACAAGTGATGCAAAGGCAATCACTCGCCACCTCCCACAAGCAAGCTGATGCCAAGCCAGTCTTTGATAGAATAACATCATAGAATCATTAAGGTTGGAAAAAACCTCTAAGATCATCAAGTCCAACCATCAACGCAACACGACCATGCCCACTAAACCATGTCCCAAAGTGCCACATCTACACAGTTTTTTGAGCACCTCCAGTGATGGTGAGTCCATCACTTCCCTGCGCAGCCTGTTCCGATGCTTGACCACTATTTCAGTAAAGAAATTTTTCCTAATATCCAGCCCTAGTTTGGAAAGACTGTCCCACAGTGTTCTTGCTGAGCATGATTGTGTGGAATATCCCTTTGGTCAGTTGGGGTCAGCTGTCCCGGCTGTGTCCCCTCCAACCCTCTTGCCCACCCCCAGGCTGCTCACTGGGAGGGCAGGGTGAGAAACAGGTAGCCCTGGCTCTAGGTAAGCACTGCTCAGCAACAGCTAAGTCATTGGTGTGTTATCAGCACTGGTTTAGTCACAAACATAAAACATAGCACCATATAGGCTACCATGAAGAAAATTAACTGCATTGGAGCCAGAGGCAGTACACAAACCTACAGGAGTGCTCTCCTCTCCCCCCAAAAATATAAGAAATTAAAGGTAAATCTCTTACTGATATCTTTTTATGCTTGCCTAATAACAAGCTTATGCTTGGAAGTACCAAAAATGAAGCTGAACGTGTTACTTCATTCATATTTTCTCAACAGGTATTAAGGACATTTAAATTATTTTATTTTCTTGGAATACTTTAAAATTGTCAATAAACATATTAACATTCCCTTACTGGCACACTGCTGTGTGCATACTATACATTATTCAGGGTAAAAATATTTTGAAGCTAAAATGAATGAAGACTCCTTTAAAAAGGGTACGGTAATGTGGAGGACAACGTACTGTTGTAGTGCTTCAAGTGAACATCAGTCTTTTTAGTGCTGTCATTCAGTTATAAACCATACTGTGAGCACACTGGGTAAGATTAATCTGACATAACTTTTGATGTGCCTGTCCGAACTAGTTGTCCTTCTATAGTCAGTGAAAAGTGCTACATTCCCAGGGAAAGATTTATTTCATTCTAATGTTGCATCTAAAACCAGTGAGATGAATCACTTCCCAGAAGCACCTTTTACTTTCCATTGATAGTAAATAGAATTTTGACAATTACCCCAGATACACAGACATGTAATTCAGATCTCTAAAGAGCTCCATTTAACAATTAAGCATTTAAAATTAAATATAAAAAGAGGAATATATACTAATTATGGAAAATATCTGCTTTATTTTTTTGTTACCTGTGTTTTTTTGGGGGGTCATATTGATATAGTTAGATTAACAAGTGCATGTGATCAGCACACATATCAGTCACTGAAAAGTTTATTTCTTTAAAAAAGAAAGTTTATTTCTTTATTACTTCTATCTAAAGAAATCTTCATTCATGCAGCTGAAGAAGAATCTTCCTAAAAACCTGAATTAATTGTTTAGAAATCATAGAATCATAGAAGAGTTTGGGTTGTAAGGGACCTTTAAAGGTCATCTAGTCCAACTCCCCTGCAATGAGCAGGGACATCTTCAACTAGATCAGGTTGCTCAGAGCCCCGTCCAACCTGACCTTGAATGTTGCCAGGGATGGGGCATCTACCACCTTTCTGACCAACCTGTGCCAGTGGTTCACCACCCTCATTGTCAAAAATTTCTTCCTTAGATCTAGTCTAAATCTACCCTCTTCTAGTTTAAAACAGTTACTCCTTGTCCTATTGCAACAGGCCCTGCTAAAAAGTCTCTCCCCATCTTTCTTACAAGCCCCCTTTTAGTACTGGCAGGCTGCAATAAGGTCTCCCTGGAGCCTTCTCTTCTGCAGGCTGAACAACCCCAACTCTCTCAGCCTGTCCTCACAGAAGAGCTGTTCCATCCCTCGGATCATTTTTGTGGTCCTCCTCTGGACCCGCTCCAACAGCTCGATGTCTTTCTTGTGCTGAGGGCTCCAGAGCTGAACACAGGACTCCAGGTGCAGAGCAGAGCAGAGGGGCAGAATCACCTCCATCAGCCTCCTGGCCACGCTGCTTTGAATGCAGCCCAGGAGATGATTGGCCTTGTGAGCTGCAAGTGCACATTGCCGGCTCCTGTCCAGCTTTTCGTCCACCAGTACCCCCAAGTCCTTCTTGGCAGGGCTGCTCTTGATCCCTTCATCCCCCAGCCTGTATTGATACCGGGGGTTGCCCTGACCCATGTGCAAGACCCTGCCCTTGGCCTTGTTAAACCTCATGAGGTTCACATGGGGCCATTACTTGAGCTTGTCCAGGTCCCTCTGGATGGCATCCCGTCCCTCAGGCATGTCAGCCGCACCACACAGCTTGGTGTCATCTGCAAACTTGCTGAGGGTGCACTCAATCCCACTATGTCGTGATGAAGATATTAAACAGTACTGGGCCCATTACAAACCCCTGAGGGACGCTGCTCATCACCAATCTCCACCTGGACATTGATTGAGACGTTGACCACTACCCTCTTGGTGTGACCATCCAACAATTCCTCATCCACCCAACAGTCCACCAATCAAATCCATATTTCTCTAATTTAGAGAGAAGGATGTTGTGGAGGACCATGTCAAAGGCCTTACAGAAGTCCAGATAGACAATATTGGTAGCTCTTCCCTTGTCCATTGATGTTATCACACCACCACAGAAGGCCACTATGTTGGTCAGGTAGGATTTGCCCTTGGTGAAGCCGTGCTGGCTGTCTCAAATCATCTCCCTGCCCTCCGTGTGCCTTAGCAGAGGTTTTAGGAGGATCTGCTCCATGATCTTCTCAGGCACAGAGGTGAGGCCGACAGGTCAGTAGTTCCCAGGGTCTTCATTGCTACCCTTTTTTTAAATGGGTGCAATGTTTCCCTTTTTCCAGTGCCTAGGGACTTCACCTCACTGCCAGGACTTTTCAAATATCACGGAGAGTGGCTTGGCAACTACATCAGCCACTTCCCTGTGCTATAGAAGTAATCTGTAAGATTGTCCCAAGCCTCAGGACTCTGAGTTGCATCTCATCAGGTCCCATAGACTTGTGTACGTTCAGATTTCTCAGGTGGTCTCAAACCTGATCTTCTCTTACAGTGGGACGGACTCCTTCAGTCCCCATCTTGCAGTACATCCCCTCAACAGGTGTGGGAAGAGACATTGCCAGCAAAGACTGAGGCAAAGAAGTCATTGAGTACCTCAGCCTTCTCCTCATCCATTGTTACTATTTTGCCAGTTTTGCTCACCAAGAAGGGTACGCTTTCTTTGACCTTCCTTTTCTGGCTGACATACCTATAGAAGCCCATCTTATTATTCTTTGCATCCCTTGCCAAGTTCAGCTCCAGCCGCGCCTTGTCCCTCCTGACCCCATTCCTACACAACCGCGCAGTGTCCCTGTACTCATCCCAGCATATGTGTCCCTGCTTCCACTGCCTGTGCATTTCCTTCTTGCCCTTTAGGTTGCCCATCAGGTCTCCACTCAGCCATGCTCGACTCTTGCCTCCCTTTAGATCGAGAGCTCTTGAGCTCTATGGAAGGTGTCCTTAAAGATCTGCCAGCTCTGTTCTTCTCCCTTGTTCCTGAGCATAGTTTCCCAGGGGGTCCTATTGACAAACTCCTTGAAGAGCTGGAAGTTTTCTTTCCTAAAATTCAGGGTCCTGACTTTAGTCTTCGACTGCCTTATATCTCTCAGGACTGCAAACTGCACCAGAGCATGATCACTGCAGCCCAGGCTGCCTCCAATCTTGATATCAGCCAATTAGCTCACTTGCACTGGTGACCCAACAGGTCCAGTATTGCATCCCCTCTGGTAGGGCTGTCGATTACCTAGCACAGGAAGTTATGCTCCATGCACTCCAGGAGTCTCCTGGATTGCCTACAGCTTGCTCTGCTACTTTTCCAGCTGATATTGGGGTGGCTGAAGTCCCCCAGAAGGCTGAGAGCCTGCAAGCACGATGCCTCCTGTAGCTGGAGTAAGAAGGCTTCATCAATAGGCTCCCCTTGACATGTGGGAATGGTTGAAAGCTGCATCAGGGGAGGTCTAGACTGGACATTAGGAAACATTTATTTACTGAGAGGGTGGCCAAACACTGGAACAGGCTTCCTAGGGAGGTGGTCAATGCCCCGTGCCTGTCAGTGTTTGAGACATTTGGACAATGCCATTATTAACGTGCTTTAATTTTTGGTCAGCCCTGAAGTGGTCAGGCATTTGGACTAGATAATCATTGTAGGTCCCTTCCAACTGTAACTATTCTATTCTGTTCTCTCTTCATTTCAATCCAGTCTTAAGAACTCGAATTGAAGAATATGATTCCAAGGAACTCCGATTTTCACATGTAAACAATTTAATTCTGGATGTTCAGCAGCATATATTTTACTCTATTTCAAGAATTGATCTGAATATACTATCAGGCATTTGTAAGCAACTCTGTTTTGGGGGAGTATTTTGCCTCTGTTCTAGATCAAAGGGGTGTAAAAGACCAGCTTAAGTTCTGCATAGATGCAGCAGCTTAGGAAGAAACACTTTTATTGCATAGCATAATGGATGGAAGCTTACTGAGGAATGGCCACAGTGTTCAGAAAAATGGAGATTCTGAGTGGTACAGCTGCTTTTGACTGTGGTGGTGTAGGTTAAGATAAGTTCTTGGAGCAATTTTTAAGGAGTGTCAACCTGTCATTGTAAACAACTTCAGTACAGGGAAGATAGCCTAATTTGCTTATAACTACTAGTTCAGTACTTCTTCAGGAGGTCCTGAAGAGTGTTGGCCATATTCATCTGGCTTGGAACCATGATCTGAACATTAGTTTGCTGCTTCATTTCTTACAGCTGTTCTGTGAAAGATGCGGAATAGTTAAAAAGGGATACATGAGCTGACAAAGTATGAGCAATAATTCAGCATGCTTAATCACAGTGAAAGCATGATCTTTACTAAATATTAAAGGTTCACTTAAAGAATGCAAAGTAAGACTAAGTGTTTGACATGAGAAAAAAGATCGTATTTGAGATCTATGATAGGGATGGAGCACTGATTCTTGGTATGGTATATTGGCTCCCGCAGGGATTTCTATCTTAGTGTTCGTATTGTACTCTAGCTGAAATGTGTATTACTACAGAAGTCTTCCACATGTTATTAAATATAACCTACTGTATGGCAGTATCATTTAACTTTTGTGTGTGTGGTATCGCATCCAGAATTGTACTCAAGTTATAAAGTTGCAAATTCATGATTAATTTTTACAATTGCCTACTGACAGTTTTTAATGTGGTGTAGTTATTTAAAGTAGTATCCAGAGGGACTACAAGATCCCTTTTATGGCTAATAATAGCATATTTGAGAGCCTGTTGTTTTGTACATAAGGATAAAATTATAATAACGTGGTATTACTTTGCATTTACTAACTTTGAACTCATATGTTGTTGCCCGGCCACTTGATATCAGAAAAATCTTTGTAGCTCCCTGTAGTTGGTGTTATTTAACTGCATTTAATGATTTTTGTCTCTTAAGCAGACTTTGTCCTTTTATTAGTATCCGCATTTGTTACCAGCTTATTATCAGTGTGGTTCTCTGCTTATAACAACCCTCTGTTGTGAAGACTGACTGACTGGTTATTCCTCTTTATCTACTGTCTTTTGCTTGGGAAATACAGGTGCAGAAATGTTAGAGAATGCTTTTTTTTTTGTAGTGACTGTACTTCATGTTTTGGCTGAATTATATTTTATTTTTTAATGTTTTAAAGTAGACATGGTTGCTTTATATTATTTCTTGAACATAATTTAACCATGGTCATTTATTTCTATACTTACTTCATTTTTGTTTGGATTTTCCTTGTAGTCTTAGACTTTGTTTTCATAACTGTTCATATTTTTAATTTTTGTTGATTTTTTGACTACTTAAAAAAATTAACCCTCTCCCTACCTTCTTAAATTTTTGCCATCACCATTAATTAGTTCATTAATTTGTTTCCTTTATTGAGGAAGTTGATTTTAATCATAATTGTGATAATTTTTAGTGGGTGAAATATGCTTAAACTTCAGTTAAGGTCAAATCAGGTACATTTTGATGTTTTCTTTAGTGAAATAAGCAGACACTCTGATGGACTATAAATATCTTGCTGCCAAATGGACAAGTAAAATAATTGTAATACCTACTGGACAGTCCACAGACCAGTAGAAAATTCTCCATAAAACAAACTTTATTAACATTCGGTGTATTGTTTGATGCAGATTTACTGAGGTGTTATATATACACAGACAACTTGTTGTTAATAGTACTGAAACATCCCATGACTTCAGCCTGATACAGTGAGCTCTATTTCAGTCTTTTAATTTACAGTAGCAAGCAAATACATTTCAAATTATTTTGGTCTGCTATGAATTATTTAAGTCTTTTTTGACCATTTTATGTCTGTTTATTAGTTTGTATTAGCAAGAATTTTACAATGAATAGTGTTTGAGGAAAGGGGGATCGGTCTATATTGAACCTCTGCATTCCAACTGAGGTATTACTAGTTTTTTTGTGTTTTGGGTCCATCTGTTATCAAAAACAAATGGTGGGATTTATCTCACCTAAATTAGATATCTGAAAGTTGTATATCTAAATATTATCATAGAATTTTTGAGGTTGGAAGAGATCTCTGGAGGTTCCCTGATTCAACCCTCCTGCACAAGTGGGGCCAACCAGAACTGGTTATCCAGGTCTATGTCCAGGTGGCTTTTGAATGTATCCAAGGATGGAGACTCTACAAATACAATTTCTCATCCTAGATTTCCTGCATGGAAAGAAATGGAAAGAAGTAGACACTTCCAGAAGGTGCTTTTTTTCATCTTAGCATAAGCACTAAGAGAGTTTAATTGAATGTCTTCTACAGGTGCCTGTTTTATCTCTGTATGTTTTTAACAGTCTTAGAGAGGCTCGTCCAGGTGGAGATATCTGAAGAAACAGCAACCCAGATTGCTGGTGAAGTGTGTACCAGTTGCTGCTATTTTCATAAATAGAAACTCCACCTGGGTTTCTTGAGAAGTGTGGTGTTTTCCTCTGTAAATCTATTTCATGATTCTAAAGAATGACCGTAGAAATACTGTGCTTCTAATTTTCAAAGTTTTATTGTCTGCCCTTGGTACACTTTAAGTGTTTACCAGATATGCAAATATATGATATGCAGTCACAAGTTCTAAACTAAAATTCTAATCATAATTAGGATATTAGTTTTATTTGAATGTAATTAAATATCTCAGCAGAACTAAGGAGGTGGTTGGTTTATATATTCAGTATATTAGAAGCTTTTATGTTAGAAAATTATAAATGGCTTATTAGCGATTACTTGATAGAGAAAAAGTAATTTGTAAGTAGATGAAAAGTATGAATTAGAGTAGAAGCCAAAGCTGGTTCTTGCTTAGTTGTATTAATTCTATCTGAAGATTGGGTCTAAAAGAAGACTTTGAATATTTGGACAGGTTTAACCATCAAAAAAAGTTTGCGTAGTATTTCAGCTTGCTTCTTGTTTGGAGATTAATTTGAAGGCAATACCAACGGCTTTTACATAGGTTATGAAATAGCCTTCTATTAAAAGTGACTGTTGAAATTATAGACTTAGAACAATTCTTTGAATATCTTTAATTCGAAACATATTATTGCAATTTTAATTATATAATTTCCTGAAACAAACAGAAAAGAATGTCTTAAAATTATTTTAGAATTCATTTATTCTGTTCTTTTGCCTTCCTGAATTAGGTAATGTATTTGCAGTTACTGTATTTAACATTGGTACTTTCAAAATTCTTCAAGGTTACTAGGATAAAGTAGGATGCATAAGAGTCAGGCTTTGCTTTCTTCAAAATCAATGTTTCTGTCATTAAAAGGGGATTGTTTTTTTAAACTAAGTTTCATATTCAGTTCTATAAGGTGTTTTGAGTTCATCTTTTTTAAGTTATGCAAGTGAATTATTGCAATTGGTGAATTCCATTCCTTAAGATATACTTGGTCTTGACTGTGTCTTTTGCAAATTTTTGCTACTTTTTCTTTTTTTCCCCTGTGCCTGGTAGTTGTGCTATTTAATTGGAGCTCAGGACTTTGGATAGCATTTTGCAAGTATCTGGGTAGATAATTTAGGCTGTAATTTAATCAGTACTGTTGTTAAATCACTTTTCATCTGAATGTTTCTTCCTCTCCCAGTGCTATCTCTCCCTTGCACCAGCATTAGATTTCTTTGGGCACATGATGAACTGATCTGTGGTATAATTAAGCAAGTTTTCCATGTGCTGTGTTGGTCCAGAGCAGATCACTGATTCTTTTTCTGAGCATGACTGCATGACTATTTGGGTGGTACAATGGAAAAGGCAGTAAGGTCTTGCAAACACGTAACTAAGGGCAAATGCTGGCTTATATCAGAAGAAAACATAGATAAGTTATTTTCAGTGTGTTTTTATTTCTGAGTAGAAAATATCTATTCAGACAACTGTAGGAAAGCCTCTTTCTAGGTTTTCAGGTTCTGCAGCTTCTGCACTACATCTCTCTGGGCCAGGCTACCATTTCAATTACTTTATTGGAAGGAATATTTGAAATATCTTTTGATGTTATTTTATGAAAGTATTGTATTCAGCACTGTGACAAAATTGAAGGTAGTACTTTATGACATTGCTGTGTATATTTTGTACAAGCTATGTTTTGCATATCATGATTGTTAAACTGCTGTCTTATGGACCATAGCTGTGAGTTTTTCTATCAAAGTTACTTCTCTCATCATGCAAAACATATTCAGTGTTGGTCACAATGAAGGTATGAAAGACACTAAACTATGTATTTCACATTGTAATGCTGCTGTTCTTTTCTTTTGTAGCTGGTTGGTGGCGAATTTGATCTAGAGATGAACTTTATAATCCAGGATGCAGAGAGCATTACGTGCATGTCAGAGCTTTTGGAGCACTGTGATGTAACGTGCCAAGCAGAAATCTGGAGTATGTTCACAGCAATTCTACGTAAAAGTGTCCGTAATTTACAGACTAGCACGGAAGTTGGCTTAATTGAACAGGTACTGCTGAAGATGAGTACTGTGGACGACATGATTGCAGGTATAAATTGCCAACTGATAATTATTGCATCCTTGAACTGTCAACATGTTGTGATTATGGAAGGGTTTGGGGTGTCTTGGTTTTTCCTTAAAGTGATATTTTGATTAGTACTGTTATTAAGTCAGAAATACTTTTTTTTCAATTTCAGAAAACTGACAAATATATATTCTTATATGTAGATAAGTTGTTTAAAAGAACTGTCTGTTAATTAATCTAAGAAGATAATGTTATCCAATTTTGAACATAATTAAGAACAGTACATGATAGACTTCTTAACTGTCTAGGTAATATTTTAGTTTCTAAGTGCATTGATAATTCTGAATTTTTCAGGTGTTAGAATTGTTATTATGATCCACTTTAAACATAACCTACATCTGACAGCATATCAGAAATTATTCATAGCTGGACATTTGGATTATATTAAACAACCATTTCATAATGTATAGCTGTGCTCCCTATAATATCTCCTTTTTTTTTTTTACTTGTGGTTTTTAATGTTCCATAATTTTTTACAGCATTAAAAAAATAGCATACTTTGTTCACTTACTGAAAATAAGTGATGAAGTTGTTGCACAGCTAAGGTTTTCAGAGTACTTTTGAAGGAGTTTATGTTATTCCATATTACGTCTTCTCAGTAGTAGGGTACATATTGTCATCCTGAATTACTTGGTTAGTGGAGTAGGTTTGGTTGTCACATTTAAATATGGCAGCTGAGAGCTACCTATGGTTAGTATGTAACTACTCCTTATTTTTCCTGGGGAGAAACTTAAGCCAATCAGTTTTTTTCAATTCAGTGTGAAAGTAGTTCTTAATTTTAATATAATTTGGAACTGATACTAGCATACTTAAATTGTGAGGCAATTTTGAAAGAATTTTGTCTTCCATAATTCCAAGATTTTAGTTGATGATCTGATTCCTGACAAATATGTAGATTTTGTGTGTTTCACAAAACTACCAGGGATTTCAGACCAGAAACAAGAGGAGGATAATAGCAACATGAGAAATGGATTATTCAGGAATGTTTTGGTCCTTGGATTTTTTTCAGTATAAAGGTATCTGTAATATTAAGTATTTGAAAAAACTGCATTCTGTATTTCAAAGCAAGTCTTAGCGAACACCTTGTTGATTAGAAATGTATGTGTAAATGCTAACACTAGAAGTCTTATGCTAAATATTGTACTGAGAGATTCAGACTGAAGTATAACAGGTCAATAGATTCACAAACCAACGGTTTTCAACAAATATGATTTGTTTTGCAGGACTTGTAAATATGTCAGAGTAGTATAAGGCCAAAGATATTGTTTTATTCCATGTTAAATAGAAGACATTAGTTGATGAAAACAAACATTTCAATCTTGAAGTTTTTCAGGGTTTCACTCATGGAGATAATGTGCTTACATCAGTAATCATATCAATAAAATTTGTCCCATTTGAGCTCCCCTAAATATTACTTCTGTATGTGGCATATATAACTGTACTGATGTCCCCATTAGAGGGAAATTTTTAAAAATGCTTAGCTCATTGTAGAAGTCAGAAATCAAGAGTATAGGATCTGGCTTCCAGGAGCATTTGGAAATTGAAAAATCACTCTGAATTTACAACTATTAATATAAGCCAGGGGTAGTACATTAATAAAAAAATTAATGGAGCCTCTACCCCATTAATCTTTTTCCAAGAGTGGTCACACAGTACTTCAGAAGAGACCTTCTGCAGAAAAAACATCAGTAAGCTAGCTTTTGGATGAAGAGAGCACATATTTAAAATCAAAGCTGAAAATAACAATTCTGATGGCATTTTAGCTCTCCAATGCATATAAAATTTTCTGAATGGTCTTCTATATATCATGAGCTGGGATTTAACAGGATCACACTTTGTAGGGTCTTTGATTAACTGTAAATAGATGAGAATGTGGAGGTTTTTGAGAATTTTTCTGCCAAAGACATGGAAGAAGCAAATTCATTGATTTGCTTTTATCTCTTGATTTCTGCAAACGCCTCACCACCTTTTTTTAAATGGCAATAATGCTGGTAATAAGTTAGAAGTAATAAATATGGTCATGTAATAAGTAGCTCAATGGTAGGCACTTGATGACAAAATAAGTAACAATTAATGCAGTATCTGCGTTCCCTAATCTGCTGTGCTGATGTTGAGGTCATAATTGACACCAGATGACTGTAGAACTGCTTTGCCCCAAATATTTCTATGAACTTTCTAAGCCCAGAGAACAAAGTAAGAAATTTTGTGGCAAAATTATTTTTAACATTCAGGGAGGCTGTTTTGAACAAGAGCTGTGTTAGTGCTTACTCCTAGGAAGTCAGTACCACTTTCTTCCCAAAGCAGCTGCTAATACTGTCAGACCAATGCTTTGCGATTGGCTTTTATCATCTGTAAAGGGTACAGTTTTCCTGGGCTTTTATTTGTTTGTTTTGGGAGTTGTTTGGGTTTTTTTAGGTCATCTCCCTTGTTCCTTTGTGAAGTGCTGTGATTAGACCTAGATAAGGTTTAAATAGACAAGATAGGCATAATACCTGTTTTATGTTCTGACAGCATGCTTTCAGCACAAGTTTAAGTCTGAAGCCACTCTTCTCCGGCTTTATGAAAGACAACAACAAATAAATATGTACCCAGTCTTTTGCAGTGAGAACTTACCTGTCTGTTTAAATTAAAAATTTAAATTAAAAAAAAGACTGTCAAATTCATGAGGCTTCTCAGCACTTTAAGTACCTCACCTCTTGAGATTTTGCAGATTCTGTGATCAAGAATAAAATCTTGACCTTGAAAGCCACAATTACAATCCAAATGGGATCACTGCCACTTGTATTCCGATTTGCCTTCCAGAAGCATCACCTGTCAGAAGTCATCTTTGTACCGTGATAATCTGTTGTACTAAGATAGGGGATGGTCAGCCATTTTATCAATGGTTAAGGGGAAAAGATTACTAAAATATTTGCACAGGTGATTGGCACTTTTTTTTTTAATAGCTGCACAGGATCTTCCGTGAGGGATTCACTTTTTACAGTTCTCTATTTCCAAGGGTTGAGTAGTAAAGCAGTTTGTCTGCTCTGAGAGATTCTTTGGGCTACTGTGTCTGTAGTACCTTCAGAGAAGTCTGAATGAATGGTGGATGAGAAAGGAGCCTGAACTTGTACAGAGTGGATATGTCTCCCTTGAGCCCCAGTTTATTTCCCACTGTTCTGTTGTGATGCTGTAGGTAATTATTCTGGAATTCCTGGAACCGAATTCTCTAAGCACTGAAACACTTCCTAGTTTTTAAGCAAAAACGTCAGGTTTTGACTGCTCTGTCATTAATGGGCTGTTACCAAGCATTTCTCTTTCAACTGGTTCCATAAGAAAAAATTCAGAACTACCCCATTCTCTACTGCAGACGTGTAGAAATTAGTATACTTCACCAACAGAGTTAAAATTCACAATTTCATGGCTGTCTGTTATTAAAAGGTTAAGGAGGCATAAGGGTAGTTTTCCCAAAGTTGCATTTCCAATGCTGTTTAATATGTCTTCTAAAGTTAATGCCAACCCCTTCATTTTGATATATGCTTGTTGTTACTTAAAAGACAGGCAGGCTCTTTTAATGTTGTGTCTTCATGGTAAGTGATGGAATGAAGCATTCCTTCAAGGTTTCTGGTTAATTTATAGCTCATATATAAATGGCTTAGTATGAAAGTAGTCAGAAGGTGCAATTAACTGAAATAAAACTGTTGCATTTAGTGCATTCTAGAAGTGCATTAAAAATGAGAAACAGTGCTGGTTTTCTCCTTCTGGACTTAATATTATTTTACACAATCTTGTTTCTGAAATGAGATCATAGGTACCAGTTATATAGGTGATCTTATTTAATATAGAAACATGAAGGAAACATTAAAAAGAACCAATTGTAGTATGTTTTGTGACCTTTGTCCATTTATAGTTGAGTGGATTATTAAGATTTGTAAACCAGATTTGGACTGACTCTTTTATATGAGATTTCTAATAATTATGAATAAAGCTATGTAATATAGTCCCCCTTGTTATATTGAAACAAGAAATGAACCTTCTTTAGAGGTGTTTTTCAGCAATTTTTTAAAGTAGCATTAAGTGCTTTGATTTCCACAGATGTTCTTTGCTTTACCTTTACTTGTTACCTATTGGGCTTCAGTCTTTCAGGTTTTTGTTTCACCCAGAGTTACGTTATTAGGGAGCTTACATTTATTTCTCTCCATCAATGTTTTATTCTTTATTTATACATAAATATTTCTAATGCCTGTGGATTATCAACGTCTTCAGTAGAAATAAGAAATTTTCTGTGCCATAAGGTAGTACAGGGCTATAAAAGTAAAACAAAGCAGCACATAATCAGTAATTTTAAAAACCTGCCAATCATTTCTGTGTTTGACTGTGTTAATTTATACTTTTGTCATCTCTGTTAGAAGATTTTTTTTAATGATGTTCTGATTTTCACCAAACAACTTTGCTTCTACACAACGCTTTTTCTCTGAAAGGAAGCAAAATATGAAATAGCTCTATCTAAAAACCAAGCTAAGACTACAAAATAATTCTCAAAGATTGGTATTCACTTGTGCTGATTTCTCTTCTTGAGTTTTCAGTGTGTTACTGTTCTCAGTTTCTGATCACGTACAATATGTGCAATCACTGCCAGCTTCACATTGCAGGCTGGGGACTACACAGTGAAGGGGCAGATGCTTCTAGGTACTAGAGGAGAAGCTGAGTCATAGAATTCGCTATCGTAAAAGACAAAGGGTTTTAGTTTTCTTAGCTTTATTTTGCTTTATCTTAAGAAATTCTGTCAGAAATATAATGTGGCACTAATTTTAAAGGGAAGGTTAAATAAACTCTTCCTTTAAAGAAAGAGGGGAAAAAATAGTCCATACTTGAACATTAGGAATATATTCAGATCTTAAGGTGAAAATGTCTGCAAGTTACAGTGTTTTTCTTTTGCCTTTCCTGACATGCTATTTCCCCTCACTGAACACCTTACTATGTCTCCTGTAAATTAAATGATGTTTCATTCTTCACACATGCCTTTTGCTTACTGAGGAGGAGAGGTTGGTTTCATGGTGGAACAAGTTAAATAGATACTGATGTTTTTACTCAAAACCACATACGTAGGGATTTTCAGAGAGAAAATTTGATTTAGAAACAAAATATCAATGTGAAATATCCTTTAAAAGGATGGATGCTTTTTAAGACCACTTTTTGTCAGCGCCTGTAAGAGTCATCCTTTCACTAATGAACAAGGAGAGCATGTAAGTCCTGCAAATAAGATATAAGCTTATTCATGTTTTCTACAAATTTTATGGGGTGAATTTTCTTATTGTTGAGCAGACTGAAAAAGTTTGTTAATGCTAGTTCTATTTTGCCATAGCTTTTTTGTTCTGAAAATTCTGTGCTTCACTGCTTGATCTCTGAATTAAATTTCTTATGCCACATCTTTGAAGATGAGCAAATTGTTTTTCCTCCTGTTAGAGGAAACAGTAATTCTTAGTTGTGTGTTTTATTCCAGAAGAAAGTTTGGAGTATAAGGCGAGGTCCAGCATCCCACGAGCTAACAAATCCTTAAAATTAAATTCTGTGTTTTAAAATAAAGATCTAAGCACTAGCAGTAATTTTAAACCTGTTATTCTCTGAAAGGCAGGCTATCTAATGCTACTCCTTTAAAAGTTTATTAATTTTGAGATGTTTTAATGAAAGCTGTATTATATAAATTCATTAGCAATTTTGATCACTTCTTTTTATTGTGGTCTTTTATTGGTTTTTTACTATGATATTTTTGAGGTTCTTTGGTGGGGTTTTTTGTTTGTTTTCCTGGCCTTTCATTCTGTTAAAAATTGGAAGCATTATCACTGTAGCAAAACTGTGGGAACCATACGAATTCTCAGTATAATATGCTGTGCGTAAGTTAAAGAATAATGTCAAGTATCTTTTAGGTCAGAATGTTTTTCAAAAAATGCTAACTTCAGAGGAATGAAGAAACTATTACCCAAAAGTATGTAACAGAAAGGAGCAAGCAAGAAGTTCATGATGTATGATGTATGTAGTGAATTAGGAAGAATTAATTCTTCATAAATTTAATAGATACTTTGTTCAAAGTGTGATGCAAATTCTAAAACTGCGTACATAGATTTACTTTAAAAATAATTAGAACAATGAGAATATAAAATCCTTTTTAAAATATTTAGGGCAGCTAAGTGATTTTTAGAATTTGTGAATACACTTACTTTTAAAGGTATTAACTTTTTCAGTTTTGTCAAAACAATGAAATTCAGAGTTCAGAATAACTTTATTTTCCTTTGAAGATCTTCTAGTTGATATGTTGGGGGTTCTTGCCAGCTACAGCATCACTGTCAAAGAACTGAAGCTTTTGTTCAGCATGCTTCGAGGCGAAAATGGAATCTGGGTAAGCTGTGATCAAATAAAGCATTGTGTCATTCCATTAGAGCCTGAAGTTAACATAAATTGTCTCCTGGGACATATAAACTTGATTTTTTTTTTTCATGTTGATTGAACATATGTTTATGAAGTATTTTTGCTAATTACTTTAGAGTTAATTTGCTGCGTTGTTTGAAAACTGTCCAGTTTCCGTTGTAGCCTAGAGAGTACAAAAATGGTTGTATTGACTTTTGTGCAATTTTCTTGTTTTCACAGCCGAGACATGCGGTTAAGCTGTTATCAGTCCTTAATCAGATGCCACAGAGACATGGGCCCGATACCTTTTTCAACTTCCCAGGCTGTAGTGCTGCAGTAAGTTTTCGCACAAAATACTACAACTTGAGGAATAAACAAATTGCTCCTTATTTGCATTTCTGTTCATTTGCTTTTGGAAATTCTTAAAAAGGAAATGAGAGGGAAAGTACATGATTGAGTAGCCTTCCATAGGTTTGCAAGGTAGTTGTAGTGTTGAGAAGTTGCACTTGTGAGGTTGGAATGTCAAATAGCAGGTTTTTGTGTGG
Organism: Phaethon lepturus; assembly: GCF_000687285.1. Classification (NCBI taxonomy): domain Eukaryota; kingdom Metazoa; phylum Chordata; class Aves; order Phaethontiformes; family Phaethontidae; genus Phaethon; species Phaethon lepturus. The sequence continues at coordinate 57,889 of NW_010521081.1, forward strand.
GGAAATGAACACAGAAGTGAAAACTGAAAATTCCAAAGAACAGTATTATTTTATTTTAATAATGTAATTAATATTATATAAAGCAGAGGCTTGAGGAAAGTATAGGATGAGCTTGTGTGTGTCATCACAGTTTACAGTGACAGCTTAGTCACAAATTTTATTATATCTTTTTCTTTTTCTCTGAACTCCATCAGCTGTTTCCTTTCCATTCCCTCAAGACAGTGATTCAGACTCAATCTTCTTTTGGCTTTACTTTGTGAGATAACTTCTGACGATGAAATTGTATCCCTTTCTAAACCTTCTCAAATGGATATTCCCTCTTCCATTCATTGCATGTACATTCAGCAAAACCTACAAATAAATTCGAAGATTGTATACAGATTTATAAATAAGATTATTAATATAATAAATACAAATGCTTAAAAATGAGAAATCCAGATTTGAGTTTCAGTTGCATTCTGGTATGGAATAGTATATGCTTATGGTAGAATTTGGAATCTTGTATGGGGAAATAATCCTGGGATCCCTGTCTTTTCATGCCAGTGCAGGAGGGGATGGTAGGAGCTTCTCTTGGGCTGTACTACTTGTATTTTGGACTTGATGATCTTGAAGGTCCTTTCCAACCTAGTGATTCTGTGTGATTCTGTGATTTCCTCAATAGCACTGATATTTCTTCAAGCATAAACCACCACCTCCTCTTCTTTGTGAATACAGCTGTTGGTGTCATATATTGCACCAGGAAAATAATCTGGCTGAAAACAGCTGTTTTTCACCTGGATTATTTTTGGCTAGATCACTTCCCTGATCGTGTTTGATATTCAGCTGCACAAACAGATGTGTCAGCAAAATGCATGGGGCAGATAGTGTAAGGAATTAATTACTGAGTTGTGAAAGAGAGGGTTTAATTTGCTACTGCTAAACTAAAACCACAGTTAACATCTCTTAAAAGTACATGCAGCATCAAGACGGCTGTTACAGAATATGAATGTCTAGAATGACACATACTGCTTTGACATTTCTGGGCTTCAGAGGCAAACCCTGATGAAATGTCTCTCTCAAATTTAATTTTGTATTAGAACTTAAAAAAAAAGTTTTGCGGGGGAGGAATTTCAAATATTCCTCCCTGTCCAAAGAGATGCATCAATTATTGGAAATCATATTAAGTTAACTTCTCAGTACTGACGGTTTTACAGGGGCATGAAGTTTCTTGATTGAAATGCACAATAGGCATTTCTCTTTTCTTGGTTAGGATCTTGTTTCACATACCACTCATCATTGACTGTGCACCTGTAAATCAAGAAATATGAGTTTCAAATTTACATTTCTTGAGCAATGCATGTTGATTTACACTATGAAGTTCTGGAGAGGAATCATCCTTTGAAGTGGACCAAGGGCGATTACTTATAAAATGACCCAAATAACGAAGCGCTTCATTAGAAGGAAGAGAATGCACAGGACCTAGTTTAGTAGCACAGAGTTCAGGTTTATGGTGTGATGCACAGTGATGACATCAGACAGAGAAACAGCATAATGTTTACCTGGCATGATAAATATCACACTGACCCTCTTTAAAGCTGGGTGCGTGCTCCTTGTATAACCAAGACTTAAGGGGTAGTATGAAAGAGTCAGCTGAATCAGCCTGAGTTCAGTCAGCCAAGAGTCTGCTGAATCAGTCTGATAATCTGCTGAGATCTGCTTCACTATCCCAACTGAAGGGCTCTTCCCAGTACCATGTTACATCTCTGCCAGTCTCTGTAAGTAGTACATTAGTCACTCCATTAGGAAGACATCTTGTGATGATGATAGTATTCCCAGGTGTTGTTCCTATTTGTCATCAAGCAGCAATTTTTCCTGTTTCAAGCAGGAAACTCTCTCTCAGCAGGCGGGATTGATATCCCAAAGGAGTTCCTTGAAACATTTTGTACTGTGCAGTTGGTACGAGGTTAGTAGCAGAATTGATGTTATTTCTTTTGTATAGCTAAATAAGAGCATAATCTGAGCATGTTGCTATATCTGATTATAAAATGTACTGTGAGTTCCCTGTCTTTCTTAATTACCTATTTCTCTGCTCTTAAAACTCTTCAGCAATTGCCTTGCATATAAAAATAGTGGTCAGCCCCACTCTGTACATTTTTTTACTTAATTGACTACATTGGCATAGAGTCTTAGTGTAGTTATTGTGACTGTATTGCCCAGACTCATGTCTGTTCAAAACTCTTTTCAGCAATTGCCTTGCATATAAAAATAATGAAGTCAGCCCCACTCTGTACATTTTTTTACCTAATTGACTACATTGGCATAGAGTCTTAGTGTAGTTATTGTGACTGTATTGCCCAGACTCATGTCTGTTCTCATTTTAACCAATAAATGAATTTGCTACAATTCTTTGTAGTCTTCTGTATGAACCCGGGCAGTACAAGATTTGAGCGCTCCTGAAAAAGTATTTCCAACCGTGACTAATAAGTATCACACAGAATCGCAGAAGGGTAGAGGTTGGAAGGGACCTATGGAGGTCATCTTGGCCAACATCCCTGTGCTGAAGCAGGGCCACCTAAAGCAGTGCTGCCCAGGACCATGTTCAGATGGCTTTTGAGCATCTCCAAGGATGGAGACTCTGCAAACTGGGCAACCTGTGCCAGTGCTCATTCACTATCAGTAGTAGCTTTGATAAGAACACACCATCAGTACAAGGACTAGTTAACTAGACTTTAATATTTTAAACTGAAGTAAGAGCTTAAATTATCTTACTGAAGCTGAAAATTGTCAAAAACAGATAGAAATAGCATGCTATAGTTATTTCCATAAATATAGTTGACAAGGGAAGAGCTACTGATGTCGTCTATCTGGACTTCTGTAAGGCCTTTGACATGGTCCCCCACAACATCCTTCTCTCTAAATTAGAGAAAGAGGGATTTGATGGGTGGACTGTTGGGTGGACGAGGAATTGGTTGGATGGTGACATCCAGAGGGTAGTGGTCAATGGCTCAGTGTCCAGGTGGAGATTGGTGATGAGCAGTGTCCCTCAGGGGTCTGTAATGGGTCCAGTACTGTTTAATATCTTCATCAGCGACATAGTGGGATTGAGTGCACCCTCAGCAAGTTTGCAGATGACACCAAGCTGTGTGGTGCGGCTGACGTGCCTGAGGGACGGGATGCCATCCAGAGGGACCTGGACAAGCTTGAGGAATGGGCCTGTTGTGAACCTCATGAGGTTCAACAAGGCCAAGGGCAGGGTCCTGCACCTGGGTCAGGGCAACCCCCGGTATCAATACAGGCTGGGGGATGAAGGGATTGAGAGCAACACTGCTGAGAAGGACTTGGGGGTACTGGTGGATAAAAAGCCAGACTGGAGCCAAAGGCGAGCGTATCCTGGGCTGCATCCAAAGCAGCATGGCCAGCAGGCTGAGAGAGGTAATTCTGCCCCTCTACTCCACCCTGCTGAGACCCCACCTGGAGTACTGCATCCAACTCTGGAGCCCTCAGCACAAGAAAGGCATGGAGCTGTTGGATCGGGTTCAGAGGAGGGCCACAAAAATGATCCGAGGGATGGAACACCTCTCCAATGAAGAAAGACTGAGAGAGTTGGGGTTGTTCATCCTGGAGAAGAGAAGGCTCCAGGGAGACCTTATTGCAGCCTGCCAGTACTAAAAGGGGGCTTACAAGAAAGATGGGGAGAGACTTTTTAGCAGGGCTTGTTGCAATAGGACAAGGGGTAACTGTTTTAAACTCAAAGAGGGTAGATTTATACTAGGTCTAAGGCAGAAATTTTTCACAATGAGGGTGGTGAACCAGTGGCACAGGTTGCCCAGAGAAATGGTAGATGCTCCATCCCTGGAAACATTCAAGGTCAGGTTGGACGGGGCTCTGAGCAACCTGATCTAGTTGAAGATGTCCCTGGTCATTGCAGGGGAGTTGGACTAGATGACCTTTAAAGGTCCCTTCCAAACACGATGTAGCCTATGATTATTTGATTCTGTGATTCTGTTCAGAAAATTATTTTCTTCTGCTTTGCATTCATACATAACTTATTTCAAGAAGCAATATTAAAGGTATTATTTCTTAACTACTTTTGTGTAAGACATTCTATATTTTGTCTGATGGAGGGACAAAGAATTTATTGTAATGAATGCCTACAGCAGTAATCTCTAAATTATTGCAAGCATTTAATTTTTTTTTTTTAATTACTTCATTTTGTGTATAGCCATCCTACTGAGTGGGGAAAATATTTCATCTTTTAGTGGTATCATAGAAAAAACTTATTTAGTAAGTGACCGCTGAAGTTCCACTTGTCAGATTTCCTTCCTAAAGTGTGCCTAACTTCAAAGTTGGTTCAGGTATTTAGAGCCTTACCCAGGGATAAAGAGTTCTCTGGAACCTCTTCATCATTCTCAGCTCATAAAAATAAACTACTGAAAAATGAAATTTCTTCCCAGGCCATGCCTTACTATGAATTTATTTAACTGAGAATAGGGAATTTCAATGTCTTCCCTTCTGTTTGTAGGAAAAAACCTCATAGTGCTCTTACATCTAAGAGAACAAACTTTTTTTATACTGTAGTTTTAACAGCGAATCTCTATTGTACTATATGTTGAGGTGAATTTGATCTTAATGTTTAGGTCTATTGATGAGGTGAATACTTACTGAAAGCTGAGTTTATATGAAAGCTGAATTTATAGTTTAATTTCTGCAGAAGTGTTTTTTCTCTTTTTTTCTCTTAATTTTGCCCATTCACAAATTTAATTTCATGTCCTCTATTGGTATAATTTATGTAATTAATTAAGCCAGATGGAAAACTAGTGCATTTATTCAAAAGCACTATTTGAAGGCTTTTTTTATATTCTTCTTCAATATCTGAAGGTTAGATTAGGTCTGCAGATCTAGAATGACAGGATTTTAGAAAGGCATTCCATTTAACAATACTTCTCAAAAAATTTAGGTTTTGACTTGCTGTTTTCTTCTTTTTTCTTTCTTCACCCCCAGGCAATTGCATTGCCTCCTATTGCTAAGTGGCCTTATCAAAATGGGTTTACTCTTAACACCTGGTTTCGTATGGATCCACTAAATAATATCAATGTAGATAAGGACAAACCCTATCTCTATTGGTAAGTAACTTATAATGCTGCAGTTATGGTTTGTTTTGGCTTCCTAATAATAATTTTTCTCTTTGTTTTTATTTTCTGACATGCTTTTTTTTTCTCCAAATACCTACAGATTTTAATTGCTTCACACTGTGTACAAACTCTTAAAAAGTCATCTGTCCTTTTTGCTTTGCAATTTGTAAACCCATGCATGCAAGATATTGTGCCTTGTAGAGAAACCATAATATCTGGTCATTGCTTTAGCAATATTAAAATATATTATTTTTTAGAGCTGTAAACTGAGAATGTTGTTAAATTTTCTGTTTGGTGTTTAAGATTCTCAGCTGATGTCAGTACTATAAAACAAATATGTTGTACTCGGAGCACACTGTTTGCACATTAGCTAGAGGTAATAGAAAGTAGGTCTGTAAGTATAGAAATGACTCATTGATCACCTGTTCCCAAAAAGGGACGCTACAGTTCCTGATAGATTAATTGCAGAAGAAACAATTTTAGTTTACTTTGGTTTGATGTTGTGATAAAAATAGGAATTATGATAGAAATGTAAAAATGTTTATTCTGTTGGTAAATCATGAAAACATTTTTTCATTTCAGATATTAATCATATATCTGCTCAACTATAGTTATCTTAGCTGAAGGAAAAAGGAATGTGGAAAATAAGCAACCTTCTGTTGTGTCAGGACATGCTGCTTACCTTTTCTCATATTCTTAAAAACCGTATATCAGCTGTGCAGACAGATGAGGATTGGACATAAACAAGATCTGTGAAATTTTATCACCTCATGAATACAGGAGTAGCACAAGGAGGGAAGTAACCAAAAGTAACATTTCTCACTGTGCAGTCATTCCATGTAGGCTAAAGAGCAGAAGTTTTCAGTAGTCAGCTGAGGAGAGGACCAGTAGATGTGGTCTCAGGAAGGTACTTGCCCTATTAATACATAAAAATCTTACTGTGTATTTACTTGGAAAACCAAAATAATTCATATTTTTATGTAACAAATATACATTAAAATAATTTAGGTTTATTCTGAAGAAAAAAATTAATACATTTTCTCTAAATTGCCATCTGGGATAACACTTTTCCATGTGTCCATTTTCTCCTAAGTGCTATAGTTATTTTGCCGTGGAGATTTTTTCAAGCTGTTGGCTGTAGCTATGTTTATTAGTATGATCTATATTTTATTTATTTTTCAATCTGTCAAGGCCAGTAACAAATGCAATTATAGGATTGAACATGCATACAGGAATTTAATATGATCATTTGTTTCCCAGACAGAATTTATGTTTTAGAATTGGCAACTTTAGGAGGTATATTTGGTTTGAGAATTTGTTACTGCCTCAGAACAGGAAAAACATACCCCAAAACTGCACAGCCATGGTGTATGATGCTTTTCTTAGGGTTAGCAGTGTAGAAAGACCTTTAGGCCGGTTATTTGAGTGTTCTTTTTAGCATATTTTTTGCACTAAATAGTTTAAAATCCTCCATGTGTTCAGCTTTCCTGAATATTTGTGGATACTTTGTATTTGTCTGCGTCGGGGAATTTACTTCTAGGTCCATTTTTAAGTATATTGATTTAGACCTTTTCTCCAAAAACATAGCCTATATTCACTTTGCTACAAAGAAGTGGTATAGCTTAGAACAGTTGCCACGTATACTCAGACATCTGTCTTTCTTTAATAAACAGATTTTTCCTTAATTAGAGTGTTTGTTTTTAAACGTGTCAGTGAATAAACCCCACAAAGCTGCACTTTGAGTTATCAAAGAAACATGAATTTCTTCCTTCAAAAGAATTCTAGCTCTCACCTTCACATTATACTCTAAAGAATATTTTTTATGAGCATACTTCTTATTAGCTACAACCTTAACATTTCCATGTTTGCTTAAAAATATCCACTGACAGTATGATTTATCTATAGTAAGTACTATATTGATTAGAATAAAGAGTTTATCCTTCCCCATGGTTGATGTATGCTTATCTTTGTTTTCATGTTTTTTTCTGTTTTCATAACCCAGAACATGCCAAAATAATGTCTTCTGTATTTTGTTGTTGCAGTTTAGAAACCTGGGGAGGAAGTATAGCTCCAAAACACATGGAGTTTCAGCTCTCTTATTGTAGCACATGAAGGTTAACCTCTCTAGTAAGCATAGCTATTTTGCCGCATGAATAGACTCTTCTAGTAATCTTTGGGCATATCCGTGCTGAAGGAATGACTCGTTATCTCACACCTACACTCTTGCATGCACAAATCTTTAATCATAGTTCAGCATTTCACTTTCTTACGTTGCCTCTTGTTATGGATTATATGTAAAAGGAGAATATTTATCAAAAGTGGGAAATAAAACTTCTGTGACTAATAAGGAGGAACTTTGCAAGTGCTTCCTATGAGCCACAGAAAGAAGTCAGTCTTACAGAAATCAAATGCCAAAGCCGAGTCTGTGTAAATGTAATGAGCATGTAATACACCGAAGAGGAACTGAATATGCCAACCTCAGAAGGAAATTATGAACAATGCAAATACTTGTCATTTTTATATAGTGGCTTAAACCAAGCTGTAATTAATAATTAAAATGAGGAAAAATATTCAAACTAAATCATCCATCTAAACTTCTTTATGCAGATTTTAGACTTTGACACATGAAAGGTTGAGTCATACACAGCCACCACCAAGAGGAAGATACCAAAGCAAAGATTTGTTTTCTTTCAATGTGTTACGTTTTTCTGTTTAACTAAGTGAAAAATGTGTCATATAGATTAACTCTTTCCTTATAGTTTCTTCTTAAAAGTCATCCGTCTTTTAAACAGTCTTTATTTTAAAAGCAATAACTTTGCAGCATTCACAGCTTCAGAGAGGACTCTGATTTGAAGCAGAGGTGCTGAAAGCAATGTAAGCTAAATGTCCTGGTTTCAGCCAGGATAGAGCTGGTTTTCTTCACAGAAGCTGGTGTGAGGTCATGTTTTGTATTTGGGATGAGAAACTGTTGACACAGTTAACCACGTTAAACCACGACACCGAAACAGGTTCCTCAGTACCTTCTCCAGTCAAGTTTTTTTTTTTCAATTTCTACTCAAATGGAGACATCACAACCTCACCAGGAAACTTGTATCAGTCTTTGACCACATTCACAATGAAAAAGTTCATAAATTTCAGTTTGTGTCCGTTGCATCTTGTCCTTTCAGTGGATATCACTGGGAGGTCTCTGGCTCAGTGCTCTTTACTCCCCACCCAACAGGTATTTATACACATCTTCTCTTCTCCAGGCTATACAGTCCTATATATCAGCCTCTTCTCATGTGTCACTCCGTCATCTTTGTGGCCCTTTGCTGGACTCTTGTCTGTTATGTCCATGTCTTTCTTGCACTGTGCAACCTAGAACTGTACACAATACTCCAGATGTGGTCTCTGCAGTGTTGAGGACAGGGGAAGGATCACCTCCCTCAACCTGCTGGCAATGCTTTTCCTAACGCAGCCCAGGATACCATTGGCTGCCTTTGCCACCGGGGCACATCACTGGCTCATGGTCAATTTACTGTCCACACAGACCACCAGGTCCCTTTCTGCAAAGCTGATTTCCAGCTGGTCAGTACCCAGCATATACTGGTGCTTGGGGCAGTTCCTCCTCAGGGGCAGGACTTCACACTTACCTTTGTTGATTTTAACGAGGTTCTTGTTGGCCTGTTTCTCCAGCCTGCTAGGATTCCTTTTAATGACTGCACACTTATCTGGTATATCAACCATTCCTTCCAATTTTGTATCATCTACAGTGAACTCAGGCTGGATTGTCATAATTGTTGCTTTTTGTCCTTAAAACATGCAAGTGCTTCCACAGCCATTTAATGGAAGAATGGCTAAAACATCTGCAAGAGCATTCTAAGTTTTATTTTTACTGATGTAGGGACAAGAAAAAACACCAAAAACAAAAAACCCACAAAGCAAGCTGTCTAGACTTTTCAGTCCTTCTCTACAGCTAATAATAATAGAGATAATGCAGAACAGTTGCAAAAGCACGTAATGGAATTCCAAAGTTAGTAGAAAAGAAACCTTTTTTTTTCTTCAGGCAAGAATGAATTAGTATCTTCTTAATCTCAGTACTTTGATCATATGTTAAATTGCTTCTAAAATCCTAAGCTAAAGAAACTGGAATCACTAAACAGTTTCACCAGTGGATAGAAGAATGCTATTGAAGTGTAATAATATCCAGTAGCTGCTTTGAGAAACTGGCTGAAATAAAACATAAGGGCTTTATGAACGATCTGTAGTACAATTGTATACCAGCTGCTATGGGAGGTAGTTAAAGGCTCATAAAACCATATGGGTGTTGACAGTACTGTTCTTCTTGTCTCTGTGCATTTCATCTTTGGATGTGGCAAGTTCTACATGTGTAGGTAATTGGTAAGAGAATTTCTGTGCAGTATCCTAGAGACCAGTCCTAGCCTACTTTGGCAAGAAATAAAATATGAAGATTAACATAATCTGTATATTATAATGTTGAGGTAAACAGAGAACATATTTGAGTTCTTAGTTTCTCAACTACTGTTGTGTTAAAATGTTAATTCATTTGGGCAAAAAAAAAGTAAAATCTTGGCTAAGCGTCATGCTTAGAAAATCATTCATTCTATTCCAATATGAAGAGAAGAGTCCTGCTAAGAAAGGAACGTTTTTTTCATTATTTCATTGCTTTCTTGTCTTCATATGCTGAACTCCAGGAAGTTAGACATGTAAGGAAAATTCAGTGTTTAAAATTTCAGGAACAGTCCAGTTTGATCATAACGGTGACAGAATCAGCTGTGTAACTGGGCAGGGCAGGGTGGGGTGAGTAGAGAAGGGAAAAATTTTAAAGGTGTAGTCATTTCTTCAAGAGCCATTCTTTTTTTTTTTT
>NW_010521082.1:0-21233 GCF_000687285.1 Phaethon lepturus
CCCTCGGCACCCCCCGCCCCCGCCGCCCTCGTCCGTCTCCTCGCCCGACCACGCCTCGTCCCGATCCCACGGCCCTCCGGAGCCCTGCTCCTCCGTGGCCTCCGGCCAGTTCCAGTCCGTTGCCCCGCTCTGCCACCACCCCACGCGTGAGCAACGTTGTAAGCTGCCTGCACACGCTTTTCCGAACTTATTTGGTTGAACGCCTTTGCCATCAGAGAGTGAAGGACGTGGGCAAACCCACACGGGAACTGAGCAGCCCTCGACGATGGCACGGACATGGCTTACACCTCCCAACTGACCGTGTTGGCAAAATCGGGAAAGCCCCACCAAGGCCTCCCTGGTATGGTGGGTCAACAGCAAGTAACTGAGTTGTTGGCTCTCCTATGAGTCCATGGTGTTAGTTACACCATGCAACTTGCTCTTGTCACCTCATGTGTCATCTGGGGGTGCTCCACAGGAAACTGCAAATACCGTGCCCTGTAGTAAACCATTAACTTGATGAATTGAAGACATCTTTGTGCAAAGGTAGATGTGGTGAGTTACTCCTTCAGGATCAAACTCTGCGAGATGGCTTTTCTGATCTCAAAAGGGCTGAAGAGTGGGACAAAACAAGTATCGGAACAGGAGTGTCTCACCATGCTTTCTGTCATAGAGGCATTTGCTCTGGTGAGTGTTTCTTATTCCATACCACACCAGGAAGCCATACTCTCCCGCAGAACAGCACAAGTTAAAGCAGAGCTCATCACGTTTATGTAACTGACCAGCCCATAGACTCAACTAACCTTTGAACAAGTTGCTTCTTATTTTTATTTTTTGCCAAAGTCCTTCAAAACCATTGGAAAGCCAAGAAACTCCTCAGTGTTCTGCTTTGATAAACAAGTTTTGGACCATTGACCAAAAGGTACCCATTAGGAAAACATTGATCCGTTTGTGGGCATTGGATGATTTATGTGGAAAGAGCTGCAAATCCCTTCCTCAGACTTGGTTAACGTGCCCATTCTTTGTGAGAAACACGTCATGTCTCCCAGGTCAACATCCTTCTTCTGGACAACTGAAGTTCTGGTACTAGACTGCTAGATGGACAGCATTTGTTCAAATAAAATATCTGACAACTTTCTTACTTTTCATACTTTCCTAATTTCCTAACTGCTCTATGAAGAGGTTAGAACTGACCTGTACTTAAACCACTTCTTGAGATCTTCAGGAGCTAGATTTCACCTAAGTGGTGAAGAAAGGGGTCATTCAGTGACAGTAACAGGATCACTGACAGAAGGATAGGCCTGTGTATGAAATGGAGATGGTTAAGGTCTAGGAACTCTGTGACTGCCTTTTGGAAGTGAGCATTTAATCACAAATCCTAAGATGTGGTCTGAACCCTTTTTGAGCTTTACTCAGCGTACCATCGTTGTCATAGCCACCCTTTGAAGGACAACGTTTTAAAGTAATTGGTACTCATGTTTTAGCAAAGAGATGGCAAGAGTGGTTGCTGAAGATGTTACTTTGCTTGCAAGGCATAAGAATAGAACATCTTAGTTTTTACTAAGGGTCTTACCATTGCAGCAAACTGGGTCTTAAGCATTTTGATCTTCTGGATCAGTAAAAAGAAACACGGTTCATCAGTACAGCTCTATTTTTAGTACCTCAAGGAAACAACAAAAGCTCAGAGTTATTACTAATCTTTAATGTTTCAACCACACTCCACATTTCATCTTCAGTGAAAGAAGTTCTTCTTTTACAGTTATTCACTGCTTGCCTTGCCTTTGATTCTTCTTTGCCTTCTATTCTAACCTTTTGTCCTTGTTGCTTTACAAGACTTTTCAGGAGAATCAACCATACTATTCAAAAATACCATGTGATAGTGCTATGGTTCAAGCATCTGAGAATTTCGGTTTTATGGCCGATGCCCAGTTTTTGCAGTTGGATTTTGCTACACTAAGTTCCATGATAGCTTGCTTTCATCTTGCTTTCTCTAGAAAAAAATCAAGTTGTCCAAGAACTGTGTGGTGAATTGTCTAGATCACCATTTCCTTCTTATTTCTGAAGGTGTTTCACACTTTTGTCATTGAGGCAGGATGTGTCAATTTTTAACTATTTTGGTTGTTGAAACCAATCTTCCTGCCAACTTCCTAAATGGCTTTACTAACACCACATATAAATATTTCTAGTAGAGAAGATATATGGAATACAGTAATGGAGCAGTCTAGGAAGAGTGAAAAGCCAGGCCAGTCTGAGTTCTGATGGTGGCAGCAAATGTTTTCAGAGGTGCTTGACACAGCCTCGGTTAATCCAGCTTTGGAAAGAATCAGACAGTATCATCCATGCAGGAAGCTTTTGTACATGCATACAGTGCTTCCAGTTTGAAGTGGACAACTGCCTATAGTGGCAGTCCTGGTAAAGTCAGGAGGACAGTTGTTCTTCTGTTTATCAGAATGAAGAATGTTCTAGTGTATGGGAGAGGTACAGATCATGGAATCAAGTTCATTTGAAAGGTCAACTCCATTTTGACCTCACTCTGTGCCATTGTAATGTCTATAAAGATCTTCACAGGTGGTGGAATAGCTGGATTTGAAATAGTTATAGTGGTAGGCCACAGCTGGCTGAAAGCTTACAGTACTGAAAATATCATAGAGGTCTGTATTAGAAGGGCATGGGTCTACATCTCCTGGGTTTACTCTAACCAAGGTATCACAGCCATATTTGAGATACATATTTTTATATATATATATTTATCCATCAGATCATAACTCTTGATAATAAGGTGACTCTCATCTTATTATGGTCACCATCTGACTATATGGTCACCATCACTGGAATTGTTCAAAAAACGTGTAGACGTGACACTTCAGGACATGGTTTAGTGCACGTGGTGGTGTTGGGTTGGTGGTTGGGCTTGATGATCTTAAAGGTCTTTTCCAACCTTAATGATTCTGTGATTCTGTGATCAGCAACTTGCAATCAGTGATACTAAGGTGATTATTTGTCTTTGTATTTGGGAGTAGGGCTTGGAAACGAAGGATTTAGTAGTTGAGATACAGTGATTAGCTAAAGGATTTTAAAAGGTAGGATTGAGATGGCTAAATGTGATGGTTTACACTGCAGGCATTAACGTCTGATCAAATCATCCTGTGCTACCTTTTCACAGTCAACAAAAAGACAGTCGGCATAGTCAATGGAATTCGTGGCATGTTTCATCTCATCCTAAAGTAGATGCCTATGTCTGGCCAGATGAATTGAAGTCTAAATTTAATCAATTATGTTGACTGGATTTTTAATGACTGGGAGTATGACACCTATTCTACCACAGCCTAAAGAAAGGTGAGATGAATCCTACTCACGTTTTTATGATACAAACTTCCTTGATCTAAGACAACTGGATAATTTAAAACTCCATGCTAGCCAAACTGTGTTGACAGATTAGATATGAAATATATAATATCCACTTGCACATAATATTTTTTCTTTCCTATTTTGATCCTATCCTCATTGTCCTCATCTTAACTCCTAGGATATGGCTCATCCTCACACTCTGATATTCTCTGAAATTTCTGTCCCCCTTCCTTTCCTCACCTCTTGCTCATCTCCATCTCAGTCTCTTGTCTTCTAAGCGGTCTGAGATGCTTAAGTTAAAATGAAGAAACAAAAATGCTAGAAAAAAGCATTTGTTGCAATCTGTGTCTATACTTTCAATACAGAGCTGAGAACTGTTTCCCATTTTGTAGTGGGGGCAGTTTAAACACAGGTCATTTCAGACATAAAGATGGGTTTAGTTCCGTGACACATTGAAGAAAAGGAGATCACCTGAAGGAGCAACTGTGAAACAGGTTCTTTAAATGAAAGTCTAGAAAAGAGAGCCTCCTAATTATCTAAACTACTACGACATGGCTTTCGTTGATCTACTGAACGTTGACTTCTAGATTAGCTTGAGGTAGTAAGTAATCAAATTTAAATAACTGAAGAAAAGAATGGCAATTATGCTTATAGTAATAGATTCTTGGTCATTTTTGTGGACTGACATCATCATATCTAGCTCTTTATTGATAAAGATGTAGTTTCTTTCCACAAATTCTTGCTTTCAAAGAATGCTAGCAGATACGCCACTGTTTCCTTCTGGACTTCAACGATAGGCTCTTTAACAACCATTATTTTTCTTCACAATCTGCCCGTGAAATGAGTTTGTATTGTTATCCATCCTCTACCCATGTAGAATTGAGACATGAAATTGAAGTGAATATTGTCAGAGGTATCCACTGATTTCTGCCGTTCAATTAAAGAGGCCTGGATTTAAGTACCTAAGAGAATGTACTACCTTTTATTTTAAAAGTAGCATTCTTTCTGATATTTGTTACAGGTGTAAATATTACATGCTTCTGTAACTCCAGCAGTGTACCCAACACCTTGAATTGAGTTTCCAAAGGTATATATAGAAGCCATCCATAACTACTTGTTTTAAAGGACTTGCTTAGTATCAAATGGAAGCGTTGTGACAGCAGTAGGACTAAATTATAATCTCGTGGGACAAAACACATGTTTTATCTATAGGGCCTGTTTTTCTCTTCCTGCATTCTCCTGCCTCTTTCACTACCCACTTTTCTAGTTCTGCAACACGTGAAACTGGAATCTTAAATACAACAGCTTCCGTCATTACACAGAAACAGACATGGGTAGCCCTGACTATGGGAGCCATGCAGTCAATGGTAACAGAGATGAGATTAGTATCTCTTTACAACCCTGGTAAAATCTCTCTGCTACCTGTCCCTGTTTTATTCCTAGAAGATGCTCTGTGCCTTGAATGAGGCATAAGCTCTGTGGAAGAGGCAATGCAAATAGCTGATTGGAGAACACACACATAGGCAGTGAAGGTGTACAGGTATTACCTAACTTTTAAAAAGTTTAACACCCCCAAACTGGAAATCTAAAAAATAATCTTGTGCAATCATGTCACACTCCCTTTCAGCTCACTCTGTTGGTCACCAGCAGAGTCTAGGTGTTTACACCCACATCAGAGATAAAAAGTTTTAGCTACTTCCTTGAACTCCTTGGCTCTATTCAAAGTAGCGCTGTCTTACCTCTGGAATGTAGCTTCCCTTGCCTTGGTGAGGATGAGAACTGGTTTATAAAACAACTAAGAAAACAAAATCCTAGCTTAATAGTTGGATTGGGATGAGAGCATGGAATGAAGCTGAAGGATAATTTTATCTGTACAGAATACTTCAAAAGGCTGATCAGCCGTAACAGTTTGCTCACTCTCATAGTCAATGTGATGATCATTATGAAGAGTGCATTACCTGAAAATTAAATTAGGGAATGTCCTCTTCAATTTCTGAAAGGAGGTATGATAAGCTAAGAATGTAGTAGCTTGAGAACTGATGTAAATGTAAGTACCATGCCTGAAAGATAGCAATTCTTTGCTTTTCTCTGGAATCTGTAATTTACCTTCTCATGACTAAATACAATTTTAGAGTGAGTAAGTATGTAGAGAATAGAGACAGCTGAAATTCTGTGGTTTTATAGAGAACACAGAGAGCCCTACAGATAGATATTCCAATATGGCTCATGCAGGACACGTTGATATTTGTTCATAGAGAACTTTCTGGTTATGAATATGGTATTTACAGGTTGACTTTTCCAGAGTTTAAAAATCCCTAGCATTTTTTTTCTCAACATGACATATCAAGCCTTTTCAAAGTCCTGTAACCAGTGTTGTCAAGTGAAGAGCATGTTAGTCTGGGTGGTAAACTGCTGTCTGTTTTCCATGATAAGGTCATCTGTAGATCTTGAGAAAGAACAGGGTATTCCTTCTGATAATTGTAGAAAGAATAAAACCCATACTTTTTCCATTCAGATGAGGAAAATAAAAAGCTTAACTATCTTTTCATCTTAACTGAAAAAGCAAAAACTTAAAAATGCAGAGGAAAGCTATCTACTAGAGTAATAGAAATGCACTGTTATGAATAAAGAATATGAATTTTTTGATATAACAATTGAGTTTTTGCAGACCAGAAATGGGTCAAAGATCTATGTTTTTCTTTCAGTTTCAAGATTCAACCTTGTCTTTTTCTCTGACTAGAAGAGTAATTTTACTTTAGTATGGTGATGCCACAATATCAAATACTGTTGTGATGTCTCAGCCAGGGTTGCTGGCAGAATGCTACAAGTTGTGATTCTTTCCTCTAGTTCACAGGACTGCAACATATCTTCTGAAGAAGATGATGAAGGAAACAAACACCCATGGGATCATCTGCTTAAGTCTGATCACCTGATTCCATGCCTGCCTCTTGGAATTCCACAGGCTCTACAGCTTCCCCTCAGTACTGGGAATATAGATATAGATATGTGGGATCCAGCGCTTGATTTCCCTTGACCATCCAGAGGAAGGTTTTCTACATCACAGAATCATAGGATGGTTTGGGTTGGAAGGGACTTTTAAAGGTCATTTACTCCAGCCCCCACTGCCATGGGCAGGGACACCTTCCACTAGAAAGTTGCTCAAAGCCCCATCCAACCTGGCCTTGAACACTTCCAGGGATGGGACATCCACAACTTTTCTGGGCAACCTGTTCCAGTGCCTCACAATCCTCATTGTAAAAAATTTCCTACAGAATCTCAGAATCATCAAGGTTGGAAAGGACCTTTAAGATCAAGTCAAACCATCAGCCCAACACCACCAAGCCCACTAAACCATATCCTGAAGTGAGGATCCTTATATTTAAGGATCCTTCCTTATATTTAGTCTCAATCTACCCTCTTTTAGTTTAAAACCTTTACCCCTTGTCCTATACCTACAGGCCCTTCTAAAAAGTCTGTCCTCATGTTTCTTATAGGCCTCCTGTAAGTACTGGAAGGCTGCAATAAGGTCTCCCCAGAGCCTTCTCTTCTCCAGGCTGAACAACCCCGACTCTCTCAGCCTTTCTCCATAGGAGAGGTGTTTCACCCCTCTCATCATTTTTGTGGCCCTCCTCTGGACCCTCTCCAACAGGTCCATGTCTTTCCTGTGCTGAGGGCTCCAGAGCTGGTGCAAGACTTCAGGTGGGGTCTCCCCAGGGCAGAGTAGAGGGACAGAATCACCTCCTGGCCACACTTCCTTGGATGCAGCCCAGGATACAGTTGGCCTTCTGGGCTGCAAGCGCACATTGCCGGCCCATGCCCAGCTTTTCATCCATCAGTACCCCCAAGCCCTTCTCAGTAGGGCTACTCTCAATCTATTCTCCCCCAGCCTGTATTTGTGTTTGGGATTACCCTGACCCATGTGTGGGACCTTGCATTTGGCCTTGTTGAATAGGCTCTCAAGCCTGTCAAGATCCCTCTGGATGGCATCCCTTCCCTCCAACATGCTGACCAAACCACACAGCTTGGTGTCATTGGCAAACTTGCTGAGGATGCACTCAATCCTACTGTTCATGTCACCAACAAAGATGTTAAACAGCACCAGTCCTAATACCAACCCATGAGGAATGCCACTCACAACCAGTCTCCACTTGGACATCAAGAAGTTGACCGCAACTCTTTGGGTGCAACCATCCAGCCAATTCCTTACCCACTGAGTTGTCCATCCATCAAATACATGTCTCTCCAATTTAGAGATAAGGATGTTGTGCGGGACAGTGTCAAATACTTTGCACAAGTCCAGGTAGGTGACAACAATCACTCTTCCCTTATCCACCAATGCTGTAACTCCATCATAGAAGGCCACCAGATTTGTCAGGCTGAATTTGCCCTTACTGAAGCCATGTTGGCTGTCACTAATCACCTCCATATTTTCCATCTGTCTTAGCATAGTTTCCAGGAGGATCTGCTCCATGATCTTGCTGGGCACAGAGGTGAGACTGACTGGCCTGTAGTTCCCCAGGTCTTCCTTTTTTTCCTTTTTAAAAATGGGGGTTAAGTTTCCCCTTTTCCAGTCAGTGGGAATTTCACTGGACTGCCATGATTTCTCATATATGATGGGTAGTGGCTTAGCAACTTCATCGCCAATTCCCTCCAGACCCATGGATGCATCTCATGGACTTGTGCACCTTCAGGTTCCTTAGATGGTCTCAAACCTAATCTCCTCAAGTGGACAGTACTTCTTTCTCCCAGTTCCTACCTTTGGCTTCTGTGACTTGGGCAGTGTAGCTTGAGCACTTGCCAATGAAGACCAAGGCAAAAAAGCTATTGAGTACCTCAGCCTTCTCCATGTCCCAGGTAACCAGGTGTCCTGTTTTCTTATGTAGAGGCCTCACATTCTCCCTGGTCTTCCTTTCACCACCAGCATACAAGAAGCTTTTCTTGTTGCCCTTCATACCCCTGGCCAGATTTAATTCTATCAGGGCTTTGGCTTTCCTAACCTGATACCTGACTGCTTGGACAATTTCTTTGTATTCCTCACAGGCTACTTGTCCTTGCTTCCACCCTCTGTAGGCTTTCTTTTTTTGTCTGAGTTTGTCCAGGAGTTTCTTTGTTTATCCATGCAGGCCTCCTGGTGTTTTTGCCTAACTTCCTCTTTGTTGGGATGCATCACTCCTGAACTTGGAGGAGGTGATCCTTAGATATTAACCAGCTTTCTTGGGTCCTTATTCCCTCCAGGGCTTTATCCCAAGGTACTCTACGGAGCAGATCCCTGAAGAGGTCAAAGTGTGCTCTCCTGAAGTGCAGGGTAGTGAGCTGGCTCTGTGCCCTCCTTGCTGCCCTTAGGATCTTGAACTCCACCATTTCATGGTCACTGCAGCCAGGGCTGCCCTTGAGCTTCACATTCCCCACCAGCCCCTCCTTGTTGGTGAGAACCAGGACCAGCATAGCACCTCTCCTCATTGGCTCCTCTATCACTTGGAGAAGGAAGTTATCATCAATGCATTCCAGGAACCTCCTGGATTGCTTATGCCCTGCTGTGTTGTCCCTCCAACAGAAACTGGGGTGGTTGAAGTCCACCATGAGGAACAGAGCTTGTGAAAATGAGGCTGCTCCTGTCTGTCTGTAGAGGGCCTCAGCCAGTTGCTCTTCCTGGTTGGGTGGCCTGTAGCAGACCCCCAGTATAATGTCACTTGTCCCTGCCCTTCCTTTAATCCTGACTAGTAAGCTCTTGGTCGACTCCTCATCCAACCCTAGGCGGACCTCCATGCGTTCCAGCTGGTCGTTGACATAGAGGGAGACACTCCCTCCTCGTCTCCCCTGCCTGTCCTTCCTAAAGAGCCTGTATCCTTCCATTCCAACACTCCAGTCATAGGAGCCAGCCCACCATGACTCCATGATGCCAATAAGATCATAGACCTGCAGGCCTGCACGTGTCTCTAACTTGTCTTGTTTATTCCCCATGCTACATCCGTTTGCATAGAGGCATATAAGTTGGATCCCCAATGAAGCTGACTTACTATCTGGAGTGGCTGGATTAATTTTTGACTTTCTTTAATCATCTAATCATCAAGTACGTTTATCTAGTCCACTGCAGTGTAGCCTAGTTCTACCAGTACCTCTTACCAGAAGTTTTACTCATATATAAGAATATTATGCTAATCAGTTAGGCTTGGTGCTTGAAAAACTATTCACAAAACTGTGCACACTGCCTTTCAGCATAGGGAAAGTAAAATGTCTGCTTGATTCATCATTGGGCTGCAGATTTAACTGTGGATTCAATATAGCTTGAACAAAATAATGTTATCTTCTGTAAAGGAAGGGGTGCAAAATGTAAGGCATCTTTAGTGAGAAAATTAATGTCCTTTCTTGGAGGTGGTTCATGAACAAATCCTTTTTGGGGAAGCATGTCCATGTCAGTATATAGCTTAGTAAAAGTGTGACAAAGTGGAAGAGGGAATGATCTGAATGCCTTTCGTTTTGTTTTCTTATCTTTCTCTGAAGTTTTCCATAGGGCTTACTGATTTGACTGGTGGTCCATAGACAAATCAACGACCTTTTGCAATAATTGTGGCAATATGAAAGATCAAAACTATGCTATGGCTTTTTGAGACCTATTCAGCACTGCCATTGGAAATAAATTTATTTCCTAGGGATAGACCATGACAGTATGATCCTTTAACATAGAAGCTTAAGTCAACATGACCGCACCTCTTGGGTCAGTTTACAGATGGAAGTTTTGCAGCTGAGAATTAATGGATCTGAAATTGCAGATTCATGCAATTTTCATCTTTTCAGGTAGCCCCCACTAACAAAGGCTGGCACATGCAGTCAATAGCCTTGTTGTTTAGACTGGCGGCACTGGAACAAAAGGCCTTGTTCCAGAAGTTTGCCTGTATTAGGATAGGCTGAATTCTACTGGATTTGCTCTGTTAAATTTTAGCAGCTATGAGCTGGTGATCTTTTGTTATCGTTAGCCAAGTTTTGCAGTCAATAGGCAAGGGTAATTCACTAGTAAACACTTTACTAGGTTTTGCCATCAAGCCTCTATGTTGTCTTGAACTGTGTTCATTGTCCTCACACAAGGAGATTGTGTTTTAGCAGAGCATGGATATATTTCTGTCAATCTTTCTACAGCAATGCAATGGGGAATGACTTTTCCTCTAGAAGGTCAAGCATTAACACAGATGCAATGCTTATCTTCTATTGTGGCATTAATAACTTCATGTTGCAGCATAATTTTCATTATTCTTAAAAACAACAAAAAAATTAAAACAAAATGGTCTAAAGTCATGTATAATCAAACTGAAAAACTAACTAAATGCCAACCATGTACATCAGCTTGGCTCACTGAAGTTCCAAAAATGATCACTGCTGTACTTTGGAAGGAACTCTTGCCATTAAAAGTTCCCTTAATCTACCTTTTGTGATCTTGCCCTTAGATCACTATGCAGCAGTAAGGAAAAGAAGTGAGCATAGGAGATATGAGGACACTCCAGTGAGTACTTCCTCAAGGAGTCAAGCAGCTGTCAAGTTGTATTATTGGTACATCCCAGTAATGAGAAACTACAAAAGCTATTCAAAGAAGAACATACATTTCCTGAACATTTTTCTGGGAAAAAAAAAACCAACCACAAACTGAATCTTTTCAGGTGAAATATTCTTTTAAAGAATTCATGAAGAGGCATATATGGAGAAGTTGTAATCCAAATGGTTTAAACTCAGCAAAGATAACAATGTAAAAGTGTCTTACACTAGAAATTTTCAAACAACCTTAACTGTAGGCATTACACTCTGTATTGGCTATAATAAAAACAGTGTAACATAGCATGTAATGCACTTCTTAAAGATACAATCTTAGATCAGCACAGGCATGAATAAACACTACATAGTATAAAGATTTTTGAAAATAAATATGGGATGATTCCATTACTCACAAATAGCATAGTTATGAATTAGTCATACAGGTCATCCCAAGTGAGTGCAGAAGATAACATCTTTATATATCACATCATAGTGTTATGTTTTTTTCAATGTAATACATATACCAGAGAGGAACTATTTGAAGAATATTTTTGAAAATTTGAAAAAACAGTATTGTAATTGTTGTCTGGATCTTTTGAACATATAAAGGCTGCTCCAATTAACTTGACTGCAATAGTTCAAGGTTCAGACAAGATGAAGACTTAAGAGTCATATCTGCAAAAGACCTCAGAACTACTTAAAATTGTTTCTGTATATGGAAGCAGTTTTAAAGTGCAGTAAAAGATTTTCTACACCTACAAAGGCTGGAACACTGGCACTTCCCAGGGGAATAGACTTTTTACTCAAAGGTCTGCAGAATGACAAGGAAAAAACCCCTGTCAACCATGAAAAATATATCACAAATCAGTTATATTTCTTTTAAAAGTATCTAAGTCCAGAGCAGAGAACAGTGACTGTTCACCTCCTGGCTCTATTCAGAGGATCTGTCATGTGGAACATGTCAAGGAAACTGGAGATGGCATCACAGAAGAAAATTCCCTGCTTCTGCTTGAAACAGGAGAAGCCAAGGGCTCAGGGCCTACTTCATATCCTATTCTTTACATTAGTTGCTCTTGAGTATACTTGAAACATACCAAAGAAAATCATCAGTAAGCTGCATATAATAAGACAAAACAGATTTTTGTTCTTCATGGACATACTCCATTAGTCAGGTGATAAAACTCTCATCAACTTCAAAGGGCCAAAGCTTTATAAAGCAACTTCTAAGAGTCAGAAAAGATAATGTTGCTAAAGAGAAGTAGTCATTCTTGGGCAGAGAACATATATGTATTCAAGGGGTAATAAACTTAAAAGGTTGTTTTCTTTTTTCTTTTTTTCAGAGAGTTGTAAGTGTAAGAGTAGACAGTGGAGTCAGTATCAGCTTTTACCAGAATCCTAATATGTCGTTTTCAAGGTTACAGGAGTGACTTCACCTCTGGCTCCTCTCTGACTTGTCTGATCCTGGGCTTGTGTTTGTGTGCAATCTTGCTTTTCTTTTATTTTCAGTCAGGAGGCAAGCACTATCTTGTATATACTAATGCCTATCATCCGGCAGATCTGCCTGGTTTCAGGCACCTGTTTTTCTTTTGATATTGACAAACAGCTCCCTTGAAAGAAGGCATCTTTATTTAGCAGTTGAAATAAAGCATGAGAGAAAGGGGGGTTTTAGAAACACCAAAGAACCTAAGCACATATTTAGTTCAATTTTGATTAAGGTCCAGCTGGAACCAATCCACTTCATAGGGATATGCAGGAATAACACAGTCATGCTGATAGTCATCAAATGGCTTCTCACAACTCTCTCCCCCACCCCCAAGGACAGGCAACCTCTAAAAACTGACACTGTCAACTCTGAATGAGTATCTCAGTTCAAATAACCTGACTTACAGGAGTGAGTTTAAAAAACAGTGGGGATATTAATGATATTAATGATATTAATGATACTCCCACTCCATTGTGGGAATACTCTCATCCACAGAAGGTTAACTGAGGTATGCAGATGTATGTGTCTGTCACCTGGCTGGACATGAAGATGCACTTCAAGACCTGAAAGTCACGTGTCCAGTGCCTTATGTATAGTACAGAAACTTCATATTAAGGACAGATCCAAATACAGCATGAAAAACTATTCAAAGACACACCCGCATTTGTCACAGTCACATTCCTATTACATTGCGTAAGAAGAAAACAATATCTGGCAAAAATAAAATAAACAGGGGCACATGAATGAAAGAGAACTGGTTACAATACTTCCACATTTATCTGATATTCTAAGGGCAGTTAAAATATGTGTTCAGTGTTATCATGGAAATGATATAATGAACATAAGGAAATATAATACTAGTTTACTTACAGAAAGTTGAAGAGGAGAACAGCTGTAAGTATGTCATCAACAGAAACGAAACAATGCAATAGTTATTGAAGATAAATATATATATTTTCAAACTACGCTTTCCACCTTCTTTATTCTGTTCCACAGAAGTCTTTTCTAGCTTTCATCATGGATACTTTCTCAGTAACAGGAAACACAATTACATTCCTGATGATGAAAATGTAGCAGTGAACAAGGTAAGTAGGTTTATTTTCTATCCAACTGCTTGAGGAGAATTTTCAAACCTGTCAGCTAATTTGGAATCTGAGGGGATGGAGGGAATTTATGAAGGTGAAGATTAATAACCATCCTCTATGCTATTCCTGACACATTGAAAAACATTTAAAACAGTGTTTGCATAGCTGTTAGGATCCTTGGGTTTTGAAGAGCTGCCCAAGTAAGAATTCACTTCACATTTTAGAATATAAAGAAATGAATTTTTGTTTTCAGCAGAACATAAACCTTAAAGCAAGATACCTATGCACATACACATAATATCCCCTCCACTATAAATAGTCTTCAACATGTAAACTAATGCCTTGCTGATTCAGGCTTGCTGAAGAAATGCAATTCCTATTTAAATCTTATTAGGGAATTAAAAATGTTTTTTTGTGAAATAAAAACAAAAATAAAAAGTCCTCACATGGATATCATTTCAGAAAACAAACCCATGCCTGAAAAGAGAGAAAACAACTCTATTCCTCTGGGGAATTTCAAGTTCAGGCTATTGAGTGTCCACTAAGGTAAAGGTTGGTAAGAAATTTACATTTTTGGATTATTGTCAATTGGTAATCAAGCAACAACATAATTTGTTTCTGAGTAACTTGCAAAATCTGAAAGATCAGCAACTGTGCTTAATGATAATTATTGTCATTCTTTGGGGTGTTTATTGTTTCTTCTTTTTATCACCTTGTTGTCTTTGGTACTAATCCTGAGTTCCTGCCATTTGTGAAACAGATTCTGTAATCTAGATTCATGTTGGCTTGTTTAAATTTGTTTGCATTTCTTTTCTCCTGCATGCAACAGGATCAAATTAATGGATCCCTACAGTTTTTTTCCATTAGTGAGAGTAGTAGTGATATGAAAAAGACCAAGATTGGTCAGCTTTGACTTCTATCCAGAGATGAACAGCCCCAGTCAGATTTCACTGTGAACAGACTTTTCAGGCACTTCTAAGTTTTGAGGACCTTGTTGGCTCCTTAAGAGTCCGTTTTGTTTCCTGGCTTTTGCAACTGGCTGTTACAATCTCCTTTAAATTACATGAAATTAACTTTATCTTTTCCATCCAAAGGGAAATAATAATAACAACAACAATAGCAAAACATTATAATAAACAGTAATTATTATTATTATATTATACACAGAACAAAAGTTAATTTTTTTCCAACTATGATTTGAGTTCCAGATCCTTTCTTCCTATTCACTTTAGACTGTGGCATCTTAAATAGGAGGCGATAGTTGTTCTGGTCTCAGGAAGATAATCCATTAAATTCTAGAGCAACTCAGTTACACTTCAGGATTCACAAACAATGCCATAGAAGCCCACACTGCTACCACATTACATGATTTTGCTCAGAAAGCATATTTTAATGTAGTTTAATTTATAACTTCAAGTGGGTTAGAGGACATAATCTGTTGTTCCTTTTACAAACCTAACCAAAGAATTCATTGTTAAAAAATCCCTTTCAAATCCAGCCTGGTATAGATCATTTGTTACTAAGGCTCCTTTCACACGGACTTTTATACTTTTGCTATGTATACAGTGACTTGAGAAATATGTAGTAGAGATTCCTGTCGCTGTCCATACTACCAGGCTGCTATCCACTTAATGCCACATAGCCTTGTGTGAATAATGTTGAACTTGCTCTTTAGAGATTTTCTGTTGATCTTTCTTTTCTCTTCAGATGTAATCTCCAAGGGCAGGTGGGCATGACATATTTGGTGACACCTTCAAACTATTTTACCAGATAATGCAATGCATTATTAGAAAATAATGACACTTAGCAAAAAAAAAGCCTGTACAATTTTTTCCAATACTTTCCCTGGAGCCTTTGCTAACTCATTCTGTGATACAGTAGTACCCACAGAACATGCTCTTGAGTTACACCTCAACAAGCCTTTCAAATGTGTCAAAATAAAGTTTTTTTCATCTAAGTAAGTGGGCATTTAGTCACTTGGAGCAACTACTCTAGTGGTGGAACCATCCCCTAATGGTTACTAATATTCACAGGTATTTCCACTATCATTTCAGAGGGCCTCCAGTAATGCTGACAACCTGTGCAGACTGGTGTAACCATTTTACTCCTTATCCACAGGTAAGTCCACCTCTTGCTCAAGAACTTTACAACTTTGGCAAAATTGTTTTGGCTGTGTTTTTGTTGTAAGCTTCTGTAATAGTGATTTGGAGGGTGTTCTTTTGATCAATACACATTCAGTTGCAGTGATCCTCCAATGTGTAGTTTGCCACAGGATACACATAAATCGTGTATGTCACATATATCATAACAGTTTCCAAACCACAACAAAATGAGCATCTTCCCTGATTAACACACTAGCACAAGGCTCAGATGGAAAGGGATGCCAACCTGCAGTCCTGACTAAGTCCTAATATATGGCTCTTCTGCTAGGTGCCAGTGGTAGCAACAAGGGCTGAAGTGAATCAATCCCACTGCTCTGTCTTAAAAACAAAATATCACTAAGGCCTAGAACGTCCCACTTCCAGTTCATGCAGTTAATTTTTTACTCTGGATATTGAAGCTAAACCTTCTTAGTTATCACTACAAATTACTTTTTGCCATCTGCAATATCCTTTGAGAACATGAATACAACTATCTTTTATTTGGAGAAAAGTGGGAAAAATAAATCATACAAACAGCTCAAAACCATACATATGATCAATCTCATATGTGCAAATAGAAGTCATCTGACTCAGCAATCTGCTTGGCTTTGGTGATATCAGAAGTAGCAAAAGGAAAGTCTCTGTTGTCTGCTCCAGTCTAAAGAAAACCACTTATGTCGAGACCAACTTATTTGTGCAACTAGCTGGTTCAGCATTTTGCTATGAGCCAGGCTGTGACCAGCATGACAGTACTGCCACCATCTATCAGTCCACTTGGTGAAATCAGGTCTGGTCTACCATGCTGCCAGCCTGATAAGATAATTCTCAGGAGTCGCCTCTGCAAATACAGCTGCCAGTCTACTTCAGTCAAACTCACTTTATGAGGGTACCCAGTCTCCAAATAGATACGCCTGTACAAAGGAAATGTTTCTTCTCTGAGTTTGTTCATTTTGAATTTAATTACCAAACCAAAGTCCACTTACTATAAAGGCAGAGTGATTCTGTGACTTGGGGTTGTCTTTTGCAAGCCTTATGCATTTTCCCTTGTCAACTATTAAAAATTTATTAACATTTATACAATTCAAACAAATTCTAAGCACAGCAACATGAACTCTGTATATGGAATTTAAGGTATTAATATTATAGTTATTTAAATAAGCTGACTAGTACTGACTTTTCCTCTTCTTCCCTCAGAGTGAAAAAGAAAGTACTATTGCATTAGTCGTAGTGGAACAGAGACTTTATAATGAATACAATACAAAGAGTTCTTTTTGCTTTGCAGGTGCCAATGAGCAACCTCAAGGGAATATTCAAGAATCCTTGGCGTGTTTAGAGTTTTATTGCAGGAAAACTCTATGATGTAAGTGCCTTTCACTTCACTCTCTTTCAGCTATGGTGCATTTGGCCTGCTTATACATATAAAACACACATGTCTCTTTCTCCTCTTTCCTCAGCCTTTCTAAAATACTTAAGCAGAGATCCAATACAGCTTGTATACTACGACACATGTACAGAAAACATTAAAAGAACATTATCAAAGTTGCAAAGTCAAAAACTCTAAGTTGCCTTAATGGAACTCTATTTTTATAGGCATTATGATACTGCCTTTAGTTATACATTTTCATACTTTTTGTTTTTCCACAAGGCAACTTTAATTCCTTATCTCAGAATGCTTATTTTGCAAGTTTCAAAATCTGTTAACCCAGATGTTTTCTTTTTCATTGTTCTAGAGAATTAAAGCAGCAAACAGAACTCCAAGATCTCCTTGTGTGGCATCATACAGATTGCAGTAGTATCGTTCATTAGCCGGGTTAAAATTTTTAGTTACAGAAAGGGGGTTCCTACCATTTCAGTTAGTGAGTAACAGTATTAGTAAGCTATACACCTCCATATGGTCCACCAACAGAGGGGAAAGAGGGCATCATTTCAGGATTGATGTAGGTGGATGTAGGGCCAGACAGTAAAAAAAAAATGAGGAGTGGAGATTTTGCCTGCGTTCCCATCTGTCTCTGCGGCAGCTTCCACCATTTTAACTTTTTTTGGCATGAATAATCATGTAGCAACACAGTAAATCAGACCATCTTGCTGATCTTACTGAAAGCTATCTCTGCAAAATAGTATCTAGTGTCTGATTAGATCTGTGAGCTGCGTCAGCTCTTACTGTGGTTCCATACTCCTTAGTGCTGAAGCAAGAAAAGGGCATCCAGAGGCAGGAGAGAATGCAAGTTCATCCTTTTCAGTGGCAGTGTAGTCTTAAATCCACTTAAGACCACACACTGAGATACCCAAACGTTGGTGAGTTTCACAAGTACTTGCTGACAGCAGAAGAATGTTAACAGTCAAGAAACTTGGGTTCAGGTCTAAGTGCTGCCAGCGTGTGTTCGAGTAGGCCAAGGGCTTTGTTCACCACAGCTGGATGTTCACTGTTCCCATCCACTCAAATCTGTTTTGCCAGTCCTCTTTCTTTTCTTTATAATCTTAGTACAGTCTATCTGTTGTTGACTTCTTGCCAAACTAATATATGTCTTCAGTGGCAGGATTCTTCTTGCAGCTCCAGCACCCCACTCCCCATTCAGAGTTTTTGGCTGTGGCTAGCAACCAGTTTCCTGCTCTTGTCAGCGTGCTTAGCCATTCCTGGGCTGCCCCTGCTCCCTGCTCTGTTTCTCTTCAAAGATACACATGATCACAGTCCCTTCTCCCAATGCCACTATCAATTTCCCCCAGCTTTTTGCCTGTTTCCTTGTCATCCTTGCCAGTTCCCATCTCCCGGTCTTCCATTCCTCCAACCCATTCTTCTTGCTCCAATTTCTTCATTTTGTTAGTCTCCGGATCCCTTTCAACTTCCTGTGCTGTTTCAGCCTTCCCATCCCCCAGCTATCTTAGTCCCACATCTCCCTTTCCTGAAGCTGATTTCCTTTTCTCAATTTACCAGTAACAACAACCAATTGCCTGTTCCCCAAAGTCCACCCAAATTCCCTCAGTACAAACTTTTTCTATGTTTTGGCATTTCAGACAGATTGCTTTTCCTTTCTTTCTGTATTTCATACAGATTCTTTCTCTAGTACTGACTTGGCACCAAGACCACGGAGGAGAGTCTTCCCCAGGCTCTGATGCCTGCTCCCGCGGTGCTCTACAGCAGCCTGGTGCGGCAAGGTCAGGGATGTCCAGCTCAGCACCTCAGTGCGGAAAGGCTCTTATGAGACTGTAGCTGTCAAATTGTGGCTAGCCACTGCTGAGCACGTACAAAGACTGGCTCTCATAAAAGGCTTATCGTTGTGGTGGTTCATCAGGAAGATTACAAAAGGCTCATCCCTGACACAGAAGTCATTTTGCTGCCAAATTTTAAGTCCCTCACCCACATTAGAAATACATATGAGCATCTCAATAAAATTATCTTAGTATTTTAAGCAAGATCACAACACTTTAACATGAATGCCTTGAAAAGAAGGCATCACTTAACTAACAACTGGTCATCTATTTATTAGGTCCCTCAGAGAAAAGTTAAGAAAAGAATACATAATATATTTTTTCCAGTGGGGTTTAGAAAAAAGCTGCTTCGTACTTGTCTAACATTTGTCACTATAATGGTGAAGGGGAGACATTCCATTAGTCACTAAGAAAGTTATTTTACTTTGGAAATAATGTGTAACTGTTTGTCACAACAGTTTTATTTCTATTTTAAAAGTTACATGCTAACTTATTTACATTTGCATAGCTGAGAATACACAGACTGTCAGTTACTGCATTTTATCTTAGAGATGGTTTCTTAAGAAGCATCCTGGCTTCTTAAGACCTTGTCGACCTGAGTCTTGTTACCTGACTAGTATCCTAAGTGTTTGTCTACATAGGAGAAAATTGTCCTTTGTATGAATTATATCAGTTGGATAGCTATGTACTATAAGGCACTCCCTTAGAAGGAAATTCCTCACTTTGGAAATGAAAGAGTGCTTGTATTCGGTAGCGTGATAAACTATAGCTCATATGATATCTGTAATTAGAGTCTCTCTAATGACCTATAAGCCTGTTAAATAATTTCAAACAAATTTAACGGAAGTATAATGATCTCAGAGTTCCCTAAAATGTAGTGGAAATCAGCAGCAAGGTAGCTAATCCCATTGTGTTGCTGCTGAGGGAAAGGCATGTTACTATGGGTTGGATGTCTAGGGATAAAGGACTGAAACCACTAGAAAAGCGGGCTTCTTTAGTACTCCCATTGCTCTTGAGAGAATTTATTTCTACATACCTTAACCCCCATTTCAAGCTATACAAACTAAATTTTAAAATGTCATTTTTTTATAAGCAGCCTCAGTAGTTGCGTGACATGTTCCACTATAAGTTTGTTTTCACTTGCCTGTTATTTCGAAAAACTTAAAAGCCATCTGGACATAAATTGGGACTTACCCTTTTCCAGAAGTTCTGCTTCAGTTTGAGCTTCTGAGGGAAGTTACTTCTGAAACAAAATATAAAAACTTTGCATTTTTTTCCCCTGTGTTAGAATAAAAATAACTAACTTGCTGTTACATTCCAGTAATTTGGGGCAAAAAATTAAATTTGGCAAGGTTATTACTCTTGGAAAAATCACCCAGTAATTAATAGGCCAAATGGTAGTCTTTGGAAAAGCCTGGAGAGAGTTGCTAGCCAAATATGATAACACTTTTCTGTTTCACAGCTCCTTTGTGTGACTTCCCCTCCAAAGCATCTTGGCACATTCCTGCCCAAAGTTTTAGGAATATCTAAGTACTAAATGAAACTAGTGCTCCTTGTATTATATATGTCCATATGTAGAAAAAATGGTAACAGAAAACAATCACTCCTTAGCTGTCAGTGTTTCCCTAGCATTAACTTTTTGGTCCTTCCAAATTTAAGGGCATTATTAGTATTACTGATTTTCAGAGATTTTAAGCAGCTCACATTCAGGAATAATGTAAAGAACCACTGTTTAGGCTGAACTTCAGTAGCAAAGTTTTGTGGCAATCAGTTTCCCTTCTTTTCAGTGAAGTCTTGTTAATGAGGATGCACAACTAGGACTTACATGTGGTGTGTCACATGGAAGCTTCCTGATGGATAGTGGGTGGTTTAGGTTGGTAACTGAGGCCATCTGACATATCAGCATTTGAATCAGACAGCTGCATAAACTGGCTGCGTAAACGTTTTGTATGTGATGACTTTTCCATCTGAGCAACTCTTAGTAAATTGGTCCAATGAAACGACAGTTGGCCCAATGAAAACTGGATGTCACAACATCAGTTTTACTTGTACATCTGCTATACTGCTGTTATTTACATGTCAGTCAGCTTTCATGCAATTTAAAATATATACCTGCTTTATTACAATTTTTAAACAAAACTCCTAAAAAACTATGGAGCTGAGGAGCAGAGAAGAAAAGAAGCCTACAGCCATGCATCTAACTGAGCAAAGGTGAAATGTGTAACTCTCAAGGTTCAGAAGATGTATGTGCCAGCACAACATCAC
The DNA here is from genome assembly GCF_000687285.1 of Phaethon lepturus. Classification (NCBI taxonomy): domain Eukaryota; kingdom Metazoa; phylum Chordata; class Aves; order Phaethontiformes; family Phaethontidae; genus Phaethon; species Phaethon lepturus. The sequence continues at coordinate 21,030 of NW_010521082.1, forward strand.
TTCAGAACATATATTCAGGTTCTGTTCCTCAAATTGCCAGCCATATTTCAGCTCTACTTGTTGCCAGAAACTTGAATTAGTGTAAAAACCCACAGATTCTTTTTTAACCTCAGACCATGATGCTGGTCCTGCTTATAACACAGCCCCACAGAGAGTCATGTTAGCATAACCAAACTGGGCACTGAACTCCTATGCAAAAGCAGG
>NW_010521082.1:21264-28750 GCF_000687285.1 Phaethon lepturus
ATGGATAAAAACACTTTAAGCTGGTTTTGCCACCAGGAGAAAGCTTTGTGTACTGAAGGCTAAGAGGGACTACAGGGAAGATCATCATAATTGACAGGCCATGAGGCAAACATCTCTTGATCATTACAGTAAAAGAACTGTATGGGGGAGACCTAGATTCTTTGGAGACCTAGATTCTTTACTTGATTTTATGTGGAAAGTATTTAAGAAAGGGACCTTTGGAGTAAATATGAAATAGTTCATACGTACTGGTAGGAGATGCATTGAGAGGAGTTAATAGAAATGAACAGGTATTTTCACATTAGTTCTTAGGGGTTGAGACAACCTGTCCACCTTGGGGGGTATGTTCACCTACCCTCTTCAAAGTCTATCAGTTTTCCAAACAACTTCATGCTCAACATGGAATTTAAAGCACTCTCAATAATAAAATCAGCTATTTCCTGAGGAGAGCTACATCTGAGGAATGCCTGGACTAAATGTCTCAAAATTTTCATGCAGAAGAAAACGATTCATTGTCTGGACACACCAGTATTCAGTTATGTATATAGGCTTCAGAACACATTTAAAGTTGAAAAGTGTTGTACTATGTGTATTGCATATTGGAAGCACCTTAGTCAAATGATCCGAAGTTTTTACCACGATTCTGCTTCAGCCCCTACTATTGCAATTTTCAAGATGCACTTATGTATGTAAATCAAACATCTTGGTTATGAAAATAAGTTCCTTTGAGCAGAAAGGCAACTGAAGCAAATTATCTTAAACTTGCACTTTTAATTCTTCCCTTCCCTATCAAACTGAGTGGGATGAATGGCTGGTTTTGCCTGTTGGTGTTTCTGATCAGGTGAGCACAAACACTAGTGCTAATGATTAGCCTTTTGCCCTTGGCTAGCAATTTTCACAGAGTAACATCATAACAGTCTCCAGAGCAGCCATATGATTTGTTGGGACAATTACATTTACATTCTCTCCTGTATAATACGTGACTATAGCCAAACACAAAGATAGCTACATTCTCTATACCACCCACAATTTTGACAAAGCAGTTATTGGTTGTTCCTGAACCATATCAAGTTTCCTTCCTGGTATTTTGTAAGTGCCACAACTTCTAACGCATGCTTTACTTCTCTATCTCCATCACTTAAAACTTAAAGGTACCTGAAAAAAGCCTGACATGGAATGATCTGCGTTTTACTGTGAAGCAGGATTATTTTGAAATAACAGATAATCCATTTTGGTAAGCAGCTCTCTGCAAATTGCCCAGTGATGACACATCTGGGAGGACAAAGCAGAAGTTAAGGCATAAGCCTGGGATAGTTGCCAACATACACGAGTGTCAGGTATGTATCATAGATAGTTGCCATATTCACTGAATCAGCTTCTATACCCTTTGACGTAGGTGCCTGTGTCTCTTAGGTTGTTACATAAGTCATCCAGAGATTCCAGGACAATGGGTAGTGTGCAATTTAATGCAAAACTTCCTTATTCTTATGCTAAAAATATTTACCATTAGAATGTTGGTATCATTCATTACATATCACAGGGCAGACTTTGGAAACAAACAGATAACATAAGAAGTATGGAGTATACTGACTGACCTCTGTAGCCTATTTATAGCCTTGTGACACAATTAAGAGGCCATGATTCTAAGTGCACTCATAACCCTAGAAGCACCGAGGAAGCATGGGTCCTTTATGTGATGGGCATGATGTCATCATAAAAAAAAAAAAGGAAGAAGAAAAAAGTCTTCTGAAGTCAAGCCAGGGCTGATGAGCTTGTGTCCATGTGTTCAAATTTGCTTTGACATACTGAAGAATCTACTACAGAACTACAGATGTGACCTTTGGGATATATTCTCCAACTTCCTTTTCTTCCTATCTCCTCCTGTTTCCTAGTCTCCTCCATCTTTCTCACCTTTTGAATCACAAACAGAATCTGCCTGTCTTCTTTCTCCACAGTCTCTTCACTCCCTGTGCTACCAATAAATACCGTCTTCCCTTACTTTCTTTGCCCCACTTATTTGCTATCCACTTTTCTAATACTCTAGTCTTAGAAGAATAACTGCTTCATTGGTGACGTCAAGATTGGAGGCAGCCTGGGCTGCAGTGATCATGCACTGGTGGAGTTCGCAGTCCTGAGGGCTATGGGGCAGCTGAAGAGTGAAGTCAGGACCCTGATTTTAGGAAAGCAAAATTCCAGCTCTTCAAGGACTTAGTCAATAGGACCCCCTGGAAACTGCCCCCGGGGACAAGGGAGCAGAACAGAGCTGGCAGATCTTTAAGGATGCTTTCCACAGAGTGCAAGAGCTCTCGATCTCCAGGTGTAAGAAATGAGGAAAGGAAAGCAAGAGACCAGCATGGCAGAGTGGAGACCTGCTGGGCAAACTAAAGGCCAAGAAGGAAATGCACAGGCAGTGGAAGCAGGGACAGGTATCCCATGATGAGTACAGGGATGCTGCCCAGTTGCGTAGGGATGGGGTCAGGAAGGCCAAGGCGCAGCTGGAGCTGAACTTGGCAAGGGATGCAAAGAATAATAGGAAGGGCCTCTACAGGTATGTCAGCCAGAAAAGAAAATTCAAAGAAAGCATAACCTCCCTGATGAGCAAGACTGGCAGACTGGCAACAATGGATGAGGAGAAGGCTGAGGTACTCAGTGAATTCTCTGCCTCAGATTTCACTGGCAGTCTCTCTTCCCACACCTCTCGAGGGGATGGACTGCAAGACAGGGACTGGAGGAGCGAAGTTCCTCCCACTGTAAGAGAAGATCAGGTTCAAGACCACCTGAGGAATCTGAACATGCACAAGTCTATGAGACCTGATGAGATGCATCCCAGAGTCCTGAGGGAACTGGCTGATGGAGTTGCCAAGACCCTCTCCATGATATTTGAAAAGTCCTAGCAGTCAGGTGAAGTCCAACCAAATTATTCTATGATTCTATGATTCGCACAGTCACTTTTCCTTGTCAAGTTAACCTAATGACTCATTTGTAGATCAATGTGTTTGTCCCTACCTGTGAGTTACATTAAAGGTTTATTGGAGTTTCTGATCAAATAAAATACTTTTTCTGTAAGTGAACGAGGAAATTGCAGTAATCTTCATATGACTGCAACAGCAATTTCCTGATTTCATTTAACAATGGCACATGAAATTTAAAATGGTTGTAGAATTCTTCTGACCCAATTATGTAGCTCCTTTGGCACCTGGTTCAGCTGAGCAAAAATACCATTTATTTCTCCTTCTTTCCACTATCAGAAGTGGGAAGGGAGCATAAAGAACCATGCAAAAACAAAGTGATAACACTGGGAGAGATCATACCCACTTAATTAGGCCACGTGGCTCTTGATACCTACCAGTTTAGGCAGTTCCTAATCCATCCAGTTCAATCTGAGTCTAGAAATTAATTAGGAGGGTATTCTTGGTAGTGGTCAGCATTCTTTTCACTGCAGGGGGAAAAGGAGAGAAGCAGGGTGAGAACTTGGCAGTAAGTAGAGTTCATTGATTAAACATAACTTGCTTCTTATGATCTATTTGTTCAGCAGACTACTCGAGGTCACACAGCTTTAAAATGACTGCTTTAAAGCTCTAATTCTGCAAGCTCATCTGGTGGGGCAGTTCTTGATAACACATGAAGCCCTGTTAATATCAATGGGATTTTGTGCAGGTGTAAGAATCCTGTTTAGAGAATCAGCCCTCTAGTCAGCAGTAAAGTTGTGTTGAAACAAATTATTTTTCAGAAACCAAGTATGTAATTATTCTACACATAATGAAGTTTTCTGTACATCCTTTGGAGAATTACGATCCATCCACTGGAACATGTTGAATCCTAATGCCAGTTATAAAAGCTAAAACACTGACATCACAAACAATTATAGAGATGAACTGAAATACAGTTGTAAAAAAAGCTAATGGGTCATGGGTATGCCATTTCAGTAGTGCTGGTGGATAAAATGTGTTTGTACTATTTCAATCTTTAATTAGGGGGAATACAATTTTCCTGAGAGCTAGATTCATTGTGGGGGTTGAATTCTGTTCTCAGTCTTTTCACTTTCCAGAGGGAGTGGAGACTGTGCTTTTGAAAGTGGATGGGAGCTTCCTCCCCTCCCCCTTGGCTTAGTCATTTTCTCTGACTTTGCAGAATTGTGACTTATGCAAAGTCATAGAGAGCCAATGTCAGAGCTGCAAATAGTTCTTCCATCCCCCTTTTCTAACAATTAGATCACTGTTGTAACAGTGCACTGGATCAAAGGTAGGTGTGTTCTGAGGAACCTTCCTTATCAGACATTTAATATCCTTTAATGCCATGTTGCAACTGAATTGGCACGTTCATAGAGTAAGACTCCTTTGAGAAAGCTCTAACTAACAAGTCAAGGGAAAGTTACTTATTAAAAAGGCACTAAATAGAGCATAAGCATTTCTGTTATCATTCCCTAATATTTTAGATAAAGGATCTCTAGTTAAAGATAGAAGGGAATGTTTCAAAAATTCCCAAAGTTTTTTCTTCTGAAAATAGGATTTAGGATTCATGCACGATGATTATACTCTCCATTTTCTGCCTTTTACAAATTAACTCAAGATAGGTTATAGGTTGCTGTGTTAAATTTTGTTTATGTTTTCTACAGTAAGCATGGTGAATTTATAAGTCTACAAAGATGTCCCTAACATCCAGATGTCTGTTGTAATTTGATCTTTGAAATACCACCAAAATGTTTTCATCATATTTATCCTTGGCCAAGGACTGGTAGCCATTACAAGTAACAGTTACTATATGAGTAAGATAAAAATTGATCTGGCTTATTTTCTTCTCACTCTAGGCATCTAAAAATTAGTTATTTACTCTAAGCTAGTCATATAGATCTCCCTTACAATCAAGGGATAGAGTTAGGAACTTCAGAAAGGACTCAGCTGATACCCTTCAGACTTTTATTTTAGATGTTGATTAATCATTGTTGGGAAGTGCCAGTCTCTCTCTGTTGACTATAGAGGGAGCCTTGACAACTCGTAGACAGGTAGAGTCTAGCTTTTATATGATTAATATTAGTGAGATGAATCCCACCCAGAGATCAGAAAGACAGCAGTCTATTGCTTCTTAACGCTTTCTCTTCTAATGCTTTTGTGGATGTCACAAGAGCATATTATTCCAGCTGTGTTCATATTTGTATCTTTAAAAAACAAAAATAGCATGAAAGTATTCATAACCAGAAACCTTGCTGCTTTCATGGATGTGTTTTGTAAGTCAAATAACCAAAATCCTTATCCTGCTTGTTTTAGTCCTTAATATTCTCAATCCTCTCCCGTTAGTTTTGAATTCTTTAAAAAGAGCTTTTCTAAAGATATCAAATGATGGAAATTATTCCAGTTTTGCCTTCAAGAGCTGCATTTGAAGAATATTAACTGTGCATGTGAACAATATATAGAACAGACCATTTCAAATCTCTGTGAATGTTAACTAAAGTATCTGTTTTTCTTCACCATTCTGTACCCTGAAAACTATCAAACAGCTGATGCACTCATCTCAAAAAATGATGACACTAAAATGACTAAACTTCAGTTTAGGCACTCTGCCATGGCATGCATTAGTATTCTGTATATTTATATATATAAAACATTGTAGAATAGGAATATATAAATTCGTCCACTGTATAACTAAATTGTGCTTGGGCCTAATATGTTAGTGAGACATTTGAGTTTTATCACTGATGTCTCTGTGAAGGTACAAATGGAACTAGAGGCAGGATTTGTCTGACCAGAAACAGATGTCAACAGTGTCTATTTTTGAGCTTTTTGTCTAGACTTCTTCTATAATCAATGAGAGAGAAAATGACACTCCTAGATATGATTTACTTAAGCATAAGTTAGGTATCTAAAATAGGTCAGATGAATCATTCCCTATAAATTCTCTTTCTTTTTTGACTAGAGTGAGCCCTATATGACTAGCTCAGATATAAAAGCTTGTGTTGTAGAATTAGGTGAGATTGATCATAAGCCTTGCTGAAGCATTAAGGTTTCATTATTAAAGGTGGGATTTTGAGAGAAGCTGATCCACGTTAAAGCAATGGGAGACACATTAAGTCTTGTTAGCCCCTGACAAGCTGAATCAATCACTCAGCACTGAAGGGTGGTAGGACTTTCTGGAGCACAGAACCAGTGTCAAAAGATTTTGATGAAATGCTGACATGTAGAAAGGCAAGATTTCTGAATGACAAAACATCTACCAAATTGTTTGCTCTATTCAGCTTCTGAGTAGACCTTTGTATTTTATACATCTTTCATATTCTCTATATAACTCTTCATACACCTCAAAAGGACTGTTAGTTCCTGACAAAGAAGGAGCCTGCCACAGACTGGATGATAATAGTGAGTCATAAGACAGAGAATAGTATGTGAGTGAACAGACTTTGTTATGTTTACAGAGACAGACATGGAAGCGTTGGTCAGTAAAGATAGATTTCACATTATTTTACTCTGCATCATTTTATCTTAATCTTAACATGACAAAGAAGTTGCAAGGAGGATGAATTTGGTGAATTGGGGTCCATTTTGGTGAGCTACTTGTGCTGAGATATTGTGAAGTATGTGTATGAGATTGCTTATCAAGAAAGAAAGGCAACAAGGAAATTGGTCATAATTATTTTAAATATATTCAAAATAATTCACATTGAAAGCAAATCCATTAAGAGAACTTCCCTGAAGTATCAGTAAAATTAGAAGTACTTAATAGTAAGAAAGGAGTAACTTGAAATATATTTAGTCCATCTTTTACCAGCAACTGGAATTCTTCCTACGTTATGTAAAAATCTGGACAGTATGTATGGAAACATCAGGACTAATTCCTGTGTTATTAAAATTACTTTGATATAAACAACATTGACCAGAACAGAAATGTATTGGTTTGTGTGGCAAGGTTTTGGTGGCGGGGGCACTACAGGTGTGGCTTCTGTGAGAAGGTGCCAGAAGCTTCCCTTATGTCTGTCAGAGCCAGTGCCAGCCGGCTCCAAGATGGACCTGGCACTGGCCAAGGCCGAGCCCATCAGTGACAGTGGTAGCGTCTCTCGGATAACAGATTTAAGGGGGAAAAAAATGGCAACAGGAAGTGCAGCTGGAGAGAGGAGTGAGAATATGTTAGAGGAACAACTCTGCAGACACCAAGGTCAGTGAAGCAGGAGGGGAGGACGTGCTCCGGGCGCTGGAGCAGAGATTCCCCTGCAGCCCGTGGTGAAGACCATGGTGAGGCTGGCTGTCCCCCTGCAGCCCATGGAGGTCCATGCTGGAGCATATCTCCACCTGCAGCCCATGGAGGACCCCACACTGGAGCAGGTGGATGCCCGAAGGAGGCCGTGACCCCATGGGAAGCCCCAGCTGGAGTAGGCTCCTGGCAGGACCTGTGACCCCGTGGAGAGAGGAGCCCAGGCTGGAGCAGGTTTGCTGGCAGGACTTGTGATCCCATGGAGGACCCAGGCTGGAGCAGCCTGTTCCTGAAGGATGGCACCCTG
>NW_010521082.1:28932-34379 GCF_000687285.1 Phaethon lepturus
AGCCTGTGGGAAGGACTCACATTGGAGAAGTTTGTGGAGGACTGTGTCCTGTGGGAGGGATCCCAGGCTGGAGCAGGGGAGGAGTGTGAGGAGGAAGGAGCGGCAAAGACAACATGTGATGAACTGACCACAACGCCCATTCCCCATTCCTCTGTGCCGCTCGAGGCGGGGACATGGTAGAAAAATTGGGAGTGAAGTTGAGCTCAGGAAGAAGGGAGGCGTGTGGGGAAGATGTTTCTAAGATTTTATCTTATTTCTCATTATCCTACTCCAACTTTTGATTGGCAATAAATTAAATTAATTTCCCCAAGTTGAGTCTGTTTTGCCCATGACAGTAACTGCTGAGTGATCTCCCTGTCCTTATCTCGACCCATGAACCGTTTGTTACATTTTCTCTCCCCTGTCCAGTTGAGGAGGAGGAGTGATAGAGTGGTTTGGTGGGCACCTGGAATCCAGCCAGGGTCAGCCTGCCACAAGAAGATAATGAAGAATATGCCTTTGTCTTCTTTTTCTGATTTGCCTTCTTAACTAAGCAACCCTGCTAGTCTAAATGTTCCTTTAAAAATTCTGTGATAGTATCACTATGTTTTAGAGTTGATAAACACTTTATATGAGTTACCTTAAGTTATATCTTATGTATGATGTTGACTGAATAGTTCCACAGTTGTAAAATCAAATGCCTGGAACAGGAATAGTAGGGAATCATCTGTAGCACTGTACACATAAGAAAGTCCGTTGGCTTCAAGGTCACCTTCTCCTTTCTTCCAAATGTTATCTGGCAAATGTTATTAGGAAAGAAATGAGCAATCACCTAGTGTTCAATTCTGCATAACACAAATCAAAGAATCTCATTCTGTAATTTCTTCACCAAGACCTTAATGTTTTTTTAAGACTTATATAGAAAGACATCTCACTTTAACTTAGGCCACAAGTGACAAAGAATCAAACATATCTTTCTAACTTGTTGTTAATTTCCAATCAGTTAAAAATAAAAAAGGACATCTGCTTTCCTACCTGAATGTATCTAGCATCAACTTCAAACATTAGATTTTTTTTTTTGCTCATTCAGTCTACAGTTTTGTTTCTAAGTAGAGAATGTTGAACACCTTATTGGTTTACAGATACCTGACTGGAGGTTGTACAAAAGATGAAATTACACTCTTCTTGGAAGCACACAGTGGAAAGATAAAAGGTGATAGACACAGGATGAAACTTGGGAAAGCCTCACTCAGCATAGTGAAAAGAATTTTTACTCTGAAGGTGGTCAGACACTGGAGCAGGTGCCCAGAGCGCTTGTGGAATCTCCACCTTGGAGGTATGCGAGACCTGTCTGGACACAGTCCTGGGAAACCTGCACCACCTGGGTCTGCTTTAAGCATGGGACTGGACTAGAGACCACTGGTGGTCTGTTGCAGCCTATGTGATCTGTGATTCAGTGACACTTAGTTATCTGATCTTGATTTTGCAGGTTAAAAATTCATGGTGTATATATTAATTATTACTAGTTCCGCTGTGGCAGCACCAAGGATTCCTATACCTAGCACATCCACTAGGGCAGGTGTGGTGGTCATTTGCAGTGATATCCTTTCAAATCTATGAAGCAATAAAGGAAAACTCAAGAAAACTCATGTAGGTAACTTTATTTAGCAGATATGGAAGAAAAGGTTTGAATAATTGGTTGGTTACAGACAGGAACAGACATACTGAGAATGAATGAAATGGCTTGAAAAGTGAGAATATGCCTGAAAGGCATTCTTTAAAAAATATGAACGTGTTCTTTATGTGATAGCAAAGTGTTGAGAGTCAAAAAGAAAGGAAGCCTAGAAAAATGGTCTTTGCAGCAGTAGTATAAATATATTTTCTGTTAAGAGCAGCAGAAAAATGCTGTAGTGTTTGAAGGTAAAGATTATGAGAATTTGGAATAGAGTTGTAACTTTGTAGCTATCTACAGGCTCCATGAATAATATGTAAATTGGAAACTTAATCTGATTTTTGGACCTAAAAAGCTGTCTGACTTGCCTGTCTGACAAGCCTGGTGATCACAATATTTGCAACAGTTCTAAATGAGGGAAATTATAAGGACTGACTAGGGACGAGAGGAGCAAATCATACTGCATTCGAGCTGATAGCTATCAGAAGGTGCTGAAGTTGAGAGACAAGCCAAGATGTTATGGATGGAGTTACACATTTGTATCTCTGCATGGAGATGGTAGTTAAACTTGTGCTTGTGGATGAGACTACTGAGACACAGGCAGACAAAAAAGAAGAGAATGGAGTGAAAGTCAGAATTCCACGCAGTCATCTATGAAGGCAGAGGATCCTTGAAAGTACAGACTAACAGAGTGATTGGTAAGGGGACCCAGAAAGGACAAAGTTGGTCAAATCACTGAAGCTAAGGAAAGAAAAGAATTAAAAAGAAGTGTATGGCTGTTGTGTTAAGGGCAAGAGACGAGGACGGTGAGGAGAGGGTACTGATTTTGAGCCTTAAGCAGATGTAGGTCAATATAGTAATACTGACTGTAGCTTCAATTGAATGAAAAGGTGAACAGAAAGGTTCTGAAAGCTCAGCTGAACTGAAAGAAGGGTTGAATCGGGGCATAAGACTCCTGACAGCTATAGCAGTGTGAACTCAGAGAGTGGAAAGAGGAAGGAAAGACTGGATTTATTTTTTTTTAAATGGCAGAAAATAAAACATAGTCTGTATTGTGAAAGGAAAGATCAAGAAGATGGAGAACTGATGAGAAAAGCAGGGGGTAATATGAATGGATAAGAATGCATCTTGATCTGCACGGAGTCACTAATAGGGTCAGGGAAGGTCAGCAGATGAGAAACCTTAGTATGAAGAATATATGGTTGAAGTAGAAGAAGAACAGACTAGCCGAAATGAGGGAAAAAAAGAGTACCTCATAGTTTGTCAATTTTCTCTTGGATTAAAGCAGTGACTTCTGTCACAGAGAAACAAGTGAAAACAGAACTGAAGGAAAGCTTAAGAAGCAAGCTACAGGTACAAAGAAGACATTTAGAATACGGGAGTTGAACTGGAGAAGTTGAGTTGTTCCATTTGAAGACAGAAAAATTGAAAGGGAAAAAATACATGTGTAGTACAGGAAGTCAGACTGTTCACAGAACTTTCCACTGAAGATACCACACAGCATGAACAGAGGAAGTGGATAATGAGTCTGGCCAAGGAGTTGGCATGTTGCAGCAGCTCATGTCTTCCATGACACTTATGAGAAAGATTTTATATTTTCTTCAGATCTTTATTAAAAATACTGATCATTATGGAGCTCAGCGTAGCTCCTTGATGAATATACAAGTAATCTTCACACTAGTGTGGGAGCTCACCATTTATGACTATACTCTTATCATGTTTTTAATCTACTTAATGTAAGCTGCTTTGATTTTTTGTTTTCAGCACAAACTATTTCAATGAGAGTGCTATGCAAGCCTAAGTCAAATTCCCTGCAGAAATCTCAATATATGATGTCATCACATTATCGTTGACAGCAAAGTTTGTAATCCCTAAAAAGGACACTTTTTTAAAACAAGATATATATTCTACAAGTCATGTTCATTTTGTATTAATAAATGTAGTTACTTCTAAATATCGTTAGAATAGATTCTTCTGACAGTCTTGTTTCCACTGACTTGCCTATGGACCACAGGATTTTGAAGTACCTTCTGAAGACAGATAGGTCTAACACTTGATCGCCTTTGGAGTGTGGGTGTGAAACTGCAGATACCTGTACCTGATACTCCCTCTGGCTTTGCTGGAATGTGAAGAGGTTGGTTTTCTAATATTTTGTCTGCCTTTTTGCTAATTCTACTTGTTAATTCCTACTAAAGGAACAGAATAGCACAGCAGGAGGGAACATTATGTGGAATGTGCCTGCCATCCTGCTGGGAAACTGGGTGCTGCCTAGCCACTACGAAGGCAAAACCAATGCAAATAGTTTGTATTTAGGTTAAAATAAGTAATCAAGTAAAATTTTTTGGAGGACAGCAGGTATCCCCTTGTCTTAATTACAGATGTAGCTATGAAGGAGGCAAATAACAGTTTTTTCCTCTTAGCTCTCTTGTTCATTTTTATAAAAATAAACAACTTATCATGTTTACAACGCTACTTTCAACGACATGCGCTGATTGTTAGGCAATAGCAAATCAAGGAAGGGCACATAATGCATTAGTTGACAACCATGAACAATTTGTTAGAGCTAAAGAAACCACAGTGGCTGATTCTGTTCATTCCCCATTTTAAGATTTGCCTCTTCCATGAAAACCACAGGAATTGAGTCAATATATTTTTTTTAAAACACAGCTGTTAATTGAGTTATCAAGTTCTCTAAATGCTTAAGCAGAGTAACTAGGTGACATTATTGCTCTAAACCTTGAACCACATCCTCTCTGTTCCATTTCTTACATTTCCTTGATGTAGTTAGAACTTAACGTATACAGGTACAGCAGACTACCATTTGCAAATGGCCATTTGCAAGAATGGAATCTTAGATTATAAAACCATGAGATTGATATAGGATCTGATAATGAGAAAATGTAAACAAGGGTAGTTTCACTGACTACTATTTATGTTACCTTCCTATCACAGTAATACATGCTGTGTCATCAGCCAGATTTTGAATACTTCCTGCAAAATTAGAAATTACTAAAGGTTTGCAAAACAGCCATCAAGTTGATCTTCATATGTACTTGGCATTGTTTAGTCCCATAAATTTTCCCTCAATGAGTAATATTTGCAGGATTTTTTCATTTAGACTCTTCATAGACTCACAGGAATCATGGAATACTAGGTTGGAAGGGACCTCAAGGATCATCTGGTCCAACATTTCTTGGCAAAAGCACAGTCTAGACAAGATGGCCCAGCACCCTGTCCAGCTGAATCTTAGAAGTGTCCGATGCTGGGGAATCCACCACTCCCCTGGGGAGATTATTCCAGTGACTGACTGTTCTCACTGTGAAAAATTTTCCTCTTGTGTCCAATGGGAATCTCCCCAGCAGTAACTTGTACCCATTACTCCTCATCTTATCCATGTGAATCCTTGTAAAAAGGGAGGCTCCATCTTTTTTGTAGCCACCCTTTAAATACTAGAACATGGCAATAAGGTCTCCCCTAAGCCTTCTTTTCTCAAGGCTGAACAAACCCAGTTCTCTCAGCCTTTCCTCGTATAGCAGGCTTCCCAGTCCTTTGATCATTTTTGTGGCCCTTCTCTGTACCCTCTCCAGCCTGTTCACATCTTTTTTGCATAGCGGGGACCAAAACTGAACACAATATTCCAGGTGTGGCCCGACAAGCACTGAGTAGAGTGGGATAATGATGACTTTATCTCTGCTAGTGATCCCCTCCCAGCATCGTGTTGGCTTGCTTTGCCACAGCAGCACACTGCTCACTCATTGAGCTTGCTGTCCACCAGGACCCTCAGGTCCCTTTCCAC
>NW_010521083.1:0-47741 GCF_000687285.1 Phaethon lepturus
TCCGCCGCCTGCCCCGGCGCGTCCAGGCTCGCTCGGCGTCGGTCTCCCGCTCTCCGTGCCGGCGAGCAGGCAACCAGACAGCAGAGCCACGACCGCTCTCCTCGGAGGAGGCCAGCCCGGAGGGGTGCCGACTGCTGCATGCGGCCTGGCTGACCCTGCCCTCCCTTTGGCAGCGGTTTTCTGTGAAGGTACCTCTGCTGCCGTCCCGCCTCTGCGGGGGACCTCAGCGCTGAGGCAGCCAGAGCCAGGCAGAACCCTCCAGCACCCTGGGAGGGCCTCGCCTTCTGCTCCCTCACACGTCCCTAACGTGGCCTCTGCGAGGAAGCACCGAGGCGTTTGAAAGGTTAACTCATACCTCAACTGGAGGCACTACTAAAGGAAGGCTATTAAGTCAGTGCTATTTAGAAGGGCCTTGGTATTTTTTAAGTAGTAACTAGAGTATTTTGCATTACTTAGAGCAGCTCCCTTAGAGAGACATTACAGCCAAGACTAATCTTACACCACAGGAAAATGCTCAGCATTTCCACTCTGCCAACTACCACAGACAACACACCCCACCTGCACGCACTGGGCCTGTTCGTAAACATTCATCTGTAGGTGTTTTTCCTAATGATGAAATCAAGGCACTTTAGGGGCTGAAGCTCCTGTTCCCCCTGCTTGCTTTAATAGCTACTGGATAGACAATAGATAAGTAAGGAGGGACTGAGCCCAAAACTTGGATCTGGTCTTACTCCTAGGTGTGCCCAGCTGCCCTGGTCTCGCCGGCATGAGGTGCCTTCTCAGCCTTTAAAACCCACCAGGACATCTAGTGCCTGCGTGAGGATTCGGGACCTCTTGCTCCTAAGGCTGCTCCCCTGAGCAGGCCCACACCTTAGTTCCATGTTTTAACAGTCTAAGCTACTAATTATGAGACACTTTTATTCCTACTATCAAAAGTGCCACTGTACTACCTATTAAACATGAAACACATATAAACTTAAATGAAATAAGCAAAAAGACCCCAAAGCCTCTGTTTTTGACATATGTCAATATTGGGCCAGGCAGGAAACTCCACTGCAGGATATCAAGGTGGATGAAGCACCCATTTTGTTGCAGGGAAGACAATGTTCCGATAGCAACTGTCTCTTCAAACAATTGCAGGTCTACCTCTTCCATGCCACAGACGTGCATTTTTCTACCCACTACAGCAGTATCACCACCCGATTCTCTCCCACCTCTTCCTGTATTTCTCTCCTGCGTAGTCTTTGTGGCTCTGGCTGCCAATTCACTTCTAACTCCTGACTTTAACGATGTGGGTTCCTAGCAGCAACGTACTGGGAAGACGAAAGGTGTGGTCAGTGTGCCAGGGCTTTTAAACAACGTTATTGCCTCGTCCCCTGGAGACCTCCCTCCCCTCGGGCTAACGGGGGATGGACAGTTCCCGAGCCTGCCACACTGGACCCGTGGAAACATGGCTTTCATCGTCTCTCCTGTGCTCTTGCCTCTCCTTCGCTTTTCACAGAGTTGGGCTACTTACACCAGTGATAAAGTAGCTCACACGCAGAGCAGAGGGGTGGGATTAGCCCTGCACAAACCTGCTGAAGGAGACCACGAATGCACAAATAGTTTGTGTTTCCTCTTAATTTTTGCTTGATGTACTTGAGCCCTTGCTGAAGGTAATTTCATAATTAGCCCTCATAATTTCCAGGTATCTCTCTGTTTCCAAGGAAGCTCTCTGGAGAACAGGGAAGACGACCAAGAGAGGGTTGATCCCTGTTAGATGTAACTGGGCTCCAAATTGCTGTTCTGCTGGTGGTTACTAACAGAGTTAGAATGGAATTCTAACAGATATGAAAGAAGACATTTATGATTTCTAGACCTGCAGAAAGTTGTTAATAGTCACATTTAATACTTTATTGAGTTACAATTTCCTCATCTTTGATAGACCCAGAAGAGTCAGGTATATCCAATATTAGGCCAGGCTCTGAGAAGCAGACATAGTCCTGAATGTACACGGGCTCAAGCTGGACCACACCAAGCTGCTTCCCCTGCTAGCCAAAAGATGTATTTTTTAAGTAAGTGATTTTCAACCATTCATGATTTGCAAGATTGGCACCAGTATTTTCTCCTGGAAAATCACAAGTACTCTGTATGTCAGAGGAAGACACACAACTCCTCTAAGCGACAATTCTACAGAGAGGGAAGAACTTGTCCCTTCTTGCTTGCCTTATCACTGCTGAGTTTTCTCCTCTATCAGTCATACAGTACTCTAGTTACAGCATAGCTTGCCTGAGTTGTGCTTGCAAATGCCTTATATAGTAGATGTGGGTTCCAGGGTAAAATACCAATTGCATTAAAATCCACAGAAACTTCCTAGTGAATTAAATAGAGAAAGGGTTTCATCATCAAGGTTTTTCAGAACATTCAGATATAGTGGTTTTTTTGGTTTTGTTTTGGTTTTTGTTTTTTCCTTCTTTTTTTTTTCTTTTTTTTTTTCTCTTTTTTTTTTTGAGTGCTTGAAGGAAGAAAGGACAGCTCAGGATCCATTTATAGGACTACTAGGGTCCTAGGCTTTTTTCCAAGCTGTGGACTAATCTATCTGAACATTAACAAAATCACAGTCCTAAATACCTTTAAGATAACTAAAAAGTTATGAGAAATTCTCTCTTTTCTGTGTTTTAACTCCACTTTCTCAATCGTGAGGAATTTTTCAATTCCTTTTGCATCAAAACCATGTTATCCAGTTTTCAACTCATCAGTAAAACCTCAAACATACTCCTTCCTTTTCAAACAACAAATCAACATTGGAGGTTCTCCACTATTCAGTTCTCCAGGATTGGTAAGACAGGCATCAGGTGCTGTGAGACTTTCGATAAAACCATCAGAGTTACTAATACTGGATTTTTTTCTGAATGCAGCACTAGAAGAGTTGGTAGATGAATTTCTGTGACAGAATTTCACTAACGACATCAAACCTGCCAGTATTAGGTCATATCTGCATCGTAGCAATGTTTGTTAGATTTGATGTAATGGGGTGAAGGATTTGTTAATTTTCTGCAGCATTTCTATTCAGGCAAAATCCCAAGAAAGCAGAGTTACACTGGTATTAAAGCTGTTGGTGTCTTCACAGGGAACTTCCACCATACGTGGAATGAAAGCCCGTTTTGTTAGTATAATCTATTTCGGCAGGAGGAGGCTTGCTGGCCCAGCTGCCATGGAGAACATACACACATACGTTTTTTTCCCAGTTGCTGCCCTGGTGATGGTGTAGGCATTCACCCATGGATGCCAGCAACCCCAAACAATCCAGAGAGGATTTAGCTAAATCAGAAACATAGGACTGGCTATGGCCCCATAGGACAGACAGCAAGTCCAGAGAGAAGCAGCAGAGCACAAGAGGGCTGAAACTCCTGCCCCGTACAGCCAGCACTGGTCAGCACAATCCAGAGAATGGACACCACCAGCTGGAATCAGGCAGGGGTTGACAGCTCTGGAAATTACCTTATTCTCTTCCTCAACTCTTCAGTGAACTCAGTGAGGAGCAATTAACAATAAACTCCATTGTCTATACATGGTTACATATTACAAATTCTATTACTGCCTGTATATAGTTACATATTATAAATCTCATTACTGCAAGATGGTTTGGGACTGCCTTTTGAAACCACTGGCTCATCTTCCAGAGTCTTGGTTTTGAGGAATTTGGGGTACTGTGTTTTTTTCTTTTTTTTTCCCCAGTCAGAAGATATACAAAGGTCTGCTGCCTTTTTATCAGTTTGGCATCACTCTGAAATTTTTCTATGAGCTCAAGATCAGGCTGTTTTGAAGTCATCGCACTGAATCATCAGGGGCACCTACTGCATGTTCAGATGGAGGCTCTCCATTGGAAAATAAACCCAGTTCTGTCTGTGGCACTCAAATTCTATCAAACTGGTCCACTTTACCTGCAACTGATGTGTCCAAGTTGTGTATCAGAGAACAATGTTATTCTCCTAGCTGGTCACAGGCATAAGTTATAAAACAAAACACATTTCTAAAGTGAAGTAAAGCCTTGTCAGACCACAGAGTGTCTGACTGAGACATCAGAACATATAGCCACCCAGAACATTAGAAAAGAAGAAAACACATGAGACATCTAGCACTCTCGATCATTCATTAGCCCTCCCTTTGCAGCAAGGGCTGTATGGATCTAAGTGCTGCTTTTTCTTTTGCTCAAAATATTGAAAGTCCCTTGACATTTTTCTGTTTTCCTGAGCATTCTCCTTCGTCAGTTCCTACAACTAAATAAAGCAACCTCAAACCCTAAACTGTTTCTCCATGATCAAGCTCTGGGTGATTTTTTTTTCTTTCGAAGTAAAGAGATACTGCTTAAAAGGACAGTTTTGGGGTCAAATGCCGCTGCAGAGAAACTCAATGGGATGAATTTGGGTCAGTAACAATGCGTTTCTTAGTTCTCAATGCAAGTCAGGGAGGTTATGGTTCTGTGAATGTGGATGTGGCACAGTTGGGTAGGAGGTCAACAGCACAGAGTTAAGTACTATTTTCAGCATTGTCTTCTCCTTCAGCTTTTGAGGATACAAAGCAGAAGCTGTCAGTATTCATCCACTTTAGCTCTGGAAATACCTATTAGGAAGGCTGGGAACCGATCTCATAGAAAACCAGCAAGCATCATTACATAAGCCTGGATCCTCAGAGTATCCTGACGTGAGGTGGAATTCCTCGTATCTCTCAGAACAGCAATGGTAAAAGCCTTTCTCCCTGGAGTGGGGGATGCAAATCATGCCTGTCCACTTCTTCACAGCATCAGCTGAGAGGAAAGCCTGTGCTGCCCCTTGCGCTGCAGACCTTGTAGCAGTGTTTTATGTTTGCTCAGGTAATTCATGCACCAGAAAAGTCTGTGCTGTAGCAGCACAAGACTTCAGAGAGGCTAATTTATCTAGTAGAAGCTCCAGACCCTGGCATCTCTCTGGGCCTTAGAAAATATTCCACTCTTCCAAGCATGCTACACCATACACTGTACCCTTTCTCTGTTTGCAATAGTAAATAGTAATTGTAAAGTCGAAAAGAGAAAAATTCTTTCTTAAAATATTTATTCATTCTGCCTAAACTTTCTCTTGACTGAAGGAATTATGATTGACTCATATTGTCTGTATGGAGAGGAAAAACCCCTAAATTATTGCGTTAATTATACTAAATTGACTAAACAAACACTAATCTCTCTAGCAACCTACTGAAATCTCCTTTGTGTTCTCCTTATTTCAACCCAGCAGAACTGGTCTCATTTTAGTCACACAGAGCAAGACTGTCAAACAGAAGTTCATATACAAACTTCCTATGCTGCTAAATTATGTATGCAGGTACCTACTATGTGCACAGAAAGCATCATGCTCAAGCAAATGGGCATGAAAATGTGATCAATTTTGTTTTCTTTGCAAAATAAAATCACATTTCTCAGTCTCTGTGGATAATTCAAAATTGTAGGCAATAAGGTGCCATCTACTTATCTGTTCTTTGGAAGTCACCAAGCAATGCAAAGCAGCATATACAATTGTCTGAAACAAATGATTCAGACTATTCTTCGATGTTTCTGTTTCAACTTTTACTTGCTGAAACTGTGTAATTAACACATAATCACTAGAAAATCAACAGCCAGAGAAAGATCTGCCAAATGTTGCTATCAAGTGTTTTCTCACAGAGTGCAGCATCCAGACCCTGGCACAATGAAAATTTTAATCGGTACTTATAAGCCCTCTCCATGACCTCGGTGGGAGCAGTACTAGGATTTTATTTTCTAAGTTCTGTAAGGAGCTATTAGTGTTAACACTCAGGGAGCTCCCTCTGGACATGGAGGCTTTTCAAGATTGTACATCACTGCTCTTTATGCTGTTATCCTTTCAGTCCACAACACAACTCCCATTGATCTTAGTGGGCATGGCTAACACAGAACAATACTGAAAAGCATATTGTAGTGTAAGCACTGGAATAAATTCACCTGATTCCCTACAGATAATGTCCTTTGTTCCCTAAGCTATACCTGCCTGAACAGCCCTCCCTTCCTGTTTCCCATATGATAGCCTACCTGACAAGAGCAGGCGAAATAGCCTGCTGACTTGTCAGAGGATGCACCCACTGACTGACCGTCTTGCTGCTGCCACACAAAATGAACAGTGCTTGAGTTCAGACTGCCTTTCCCTCAAGAAGTGTCTAGTTTGAGCCTGTCTCTTCTATCCAGCCAATACTTTAAGAAAACACTTTAAAAAATAAGAAGACTTTTACTCCTCTCAAGTTTCACTGAAGCTGGCCAAAACATTGAACATTGCTTGGGTTGACGGAGACCTTTTTTTTTTTCCCCCTTTTGAGACAGGCACAAAACACGGTCTTGTAAGCCTCACTTCCTCAGCAAACCAGGATAAAACACTGTAAATTTATTTAACACCACCAAAACCCAGTTAATCACTAGGACTGCCTAGACAATATTCTCTACCCCCAAAATTATCTAAAAACCTGAGCAAGTACATCAGTCTCATCACTAAACTGAAGCAATTCTGTTCAACCTCTAAGTTCTTACTCTGAATGGTGCAATTTTCAAATGTATTTCGTCTCCTTGTCCTACTCTTTGTCCTAACTGCTTTAAACTCATTGTTGAATAACAGCAGATTAATAATGCATCTTACAGGAATCAACAGGAATTCGGATGGATTTCATTACTGCTAACTACTTGGCTATGTTCTTACCATAAGAATAGACCATAAGTAAAATGTTTTTTATGCCAGATCTTGGGCTTACAACACACTGAATTATTTTGCTCAAAGTCTCTGTCAACTTTCCATTAGTTACCAAAAAATCAAACATGCTAAAATGTTCCCATTTGGAACATGTGTGCTCTCTTTGGGACTGGCCTATTTACAACAGCTATGATGTTCCACAGGCTTGGAAAGAACATGGGATTTCTTTCCTTCATGCTCTGAAAGCCTTCAGAGATTTTTTTTTAAGGTATGATTTTTTTTTTTTTTTTTTTACTTACTGTTTTCCTACATTTCCCATCACAGGCTTGCATCAATTTTTTTCTTTGATCTGAGTATAGACTGAGCCTTTCAAGATTTATCTGGTGACAAAACATCAGCTTCTATAGGAATTGCTTTTCTTGTGTTGATAGCAACTCAGTTAATATAAAGCTAACCTTCTGGATATGAAGTTTCTGTCTCCCCCCGCCTTGTATTTTCTCTCCACATTCACTTCTAGGGAAAGCTCTGTAGAGTCAATGGCTTGGCAAATGCAGACTCCAGCCCTGTCTTGTTCTTTGTCTACAGCTCTCTTGAAGGCAAACTACCACTGGACAGAGTCTGTCAGCCTCAAAGATGCTTTCATCCTGCCCAACTGTTTGTTAGTACCGAAAAACGTTTCTATCTAGGAATAACGTCTCATGTGACTCAAAGCAGACTGGCTGTCCTGGGGATCTGGACTTTGTGGTTACTTTTGTTTATTGATCTGCTGCCTCCCTCAATGGCATGAATGACCAATGCTATAAGGAGGAAGAACTGCAAAGGAAACAAGCTTTTTTAGGGATGACAAAGAGAACCTGGAGCTAGAGAGAAAAGAAGGCAGGGTTACTACACCTAGTCATCAAAAGTCTGACTACTGCAGAGACAGTACAGCAGTCTATTACAGCAGCAAGAGGAGGGACTGGGCTACAACAACTGTGTCAGTATCACACTGTATTTGTGCTCAACCACTTCTAAATGTGCCTTAAAAAAAGGACTTAAATATGTCATCAGCGGAGACTGCAATACAGTCACTGTATTTTATTGCTGCAATAGTCAGGTCAAAGTTATTGGTTATTGCTAGGATTACTTAAGAACGAAGATTCTAAGACAAAAGCAATGTCAGATTTGTAAAGATTTTTTTCTATAATCTATTTAAAAAAACACATGAAAGAAATAAATCCCCTAGAAACAAACATGCACAAATACATGGAACAACTTGTAACTCTTGGAGGAATAAGTCCATCTCTCTCATATTGGCACATCCCCATCCTATATTTAACCTTCCATAGGCAAAGAATCCTCTCTCCTCCACATGTGAATGGGTATTTTATCTTAGCTCCCAATTATTATAGACATATCAGGTTCAGATATCTAATCTCTGGAAGACTCTGCTCTCTGCATCAACAGTCATTCAACTGATAACATTATTAATTATTTATTTATAGGACATAAAAATTTGAGTTTGCACATTTGTGAGAAGGTACGGAACTGTTCAGCTCAGAAAGAGGAATCTCCTGCTTGTAAGGAACAACAAACCTTAACTTATAGTTACTGAGACCACTCACATTGGGCAATACCAATTATTGTTCAGGAGCTGCAGGGAATTGGCCGAGAAATCGGATGTCAAATGACAGGTTATGCTGTGTGTTTTGACACAGAAAATGTGGTCTGTTAAACATTTCCAGTTAAAGGCCTGCCTCTTCCAATCCCTTCTGTTTTGCCAGGAAATCACAGAATCAGTCCTAAGTGACAGCTGAACTGGTGGCCATCATATATGCATTTCTGTCACGCAACACTAACTGCTAATTTCGCCTGGGTGTACAGATTTAGCTATGTAAAATACATTGAACAACATCTTAATTCAAGTAGTTTGAAAAGAGGCTTCAAAAGATTAAATCAGGCTGCAGAACTTGATAAATTTCTCACATAAAAATAGGGGAAAATTCCTTCTACCAGTTCAATGTGAAAAAATAAATAAGAGTGAATCAAAACAAAAATGTTTGGAATTGATTCTAAAGTATCTAAAGACATGAAAGTCATTAATATTTATGACATCAAATATTAGTTATATTTGATGTCTAACAAAGACTTGTCTGTTCATTGGAAATAGCTTTCTTATTTTGTCATGAATATAGAGGCAGCCTTATTAATAAAACAAAATACCATAAAGGAAAACAAGCAGAGATTGAAGGTTCTGCTAGTTTTTTAAGGGTTTATATTCTGCTATGTTATGTACTTATTTTTGATGGTTTTCCCCTTAAATTATGAGCTTGGGGAAAGTGAAGAAAATAACTTGAGTGTAAAGTTTAAACTGCTTATAAATAAGACAGACATGTTTGAAGCCGATTTGCCTTGTCTGAGAGAAAAAAAGAGCTACACAACACACTTGAGAATCATAAATCAGTCCACATACACAATCCCTGAAGTCACCAACTGAAGCACTGCCCCAGCTGTGGACACAGTCCTGCATATTGTACCACGTGCAATCACAGAGCCTTAACAGGAGCAGCTGCTGGGGAGCCCGAGGCCCAGCTGTATTGGCCAGAATTTAAGTCTTCCTTAGCTACCATATCTCTGGCATTTGTGGTTAAGGGACAGGACAGTCCAAATATTAGTACAATTGCCTACAACTTAGGAAAACTAGGTTAATATTCCAACTCACTCACAGATTCCCGAAGTGCTCTTAAGGTCTTGTTAAAAAAAAAAAGCAGATGGGATCTCAGGAGAACACACAGTCATCTTGCTGTACCCAGACAGCATGAAATAGGCCTAGACTGCCTTGAAAGTGCTTGTATAGTCTCTTCTATAAACTTGCAAAGGGTTTCACAACAAGCTATGTTACCTGCTCCAGCATCTAAGCATCTATATAACTAGTATTTCTGAGACCTGACCTATATATTCTTTGCTGCAAACATGCATTGAGCCCCTTTGTGCCTGCTCCCCATAAAGAAACCAACGCCATTTGCCAAGTTCACAGTGATGTTGTGCAAATGCGTGCACAAATGCTTGTGAAGAATCCAAATCCTATGGTAGGAGGAATCAGAGGAGTATCTAAAACTGTGAAAATAATTAACCTCTGGAAAACATGAACCTCAGCTCTAGGAAGCCTGCAGGCTCAGAACAGCAGGACAGAGCTGATAAGCTTTGGATGGAGTTCTCTTACCGCAGAGGGCCTGTACAAAGACCAGCACCTGGAAGAAGAGCAATAAAAGGGGAGACTCTTGCTCCCAGTACCTAACTGTACCCTAGAAAGCTGAGCTAAAGAAGCTGGGAGTACAGAGAGTATAAAAGCCCTGCACAGGACAGTTTCAATACCTCAGACTCATACTTTCCTAATATGACCTCAGAAAAGGAGAAGACAAGAAAACTCACTGGCAGTACTCAGTTTGGTTCAGCCCCGGCTACCACTGCTTACCAGAGACCACCCAGGGCCAGACTCCAAGCTACAGCAACAGTGCCCTCACCAGCCAGAACTGTTCTTACTGTGCTGTGGCTGACATTTAGATTTATTTTTCTATGTATTTTATGTCTTTTGTCTGGGTGAGCAGAGGCTTTTTTTGGGTTGGTACCCTATGTAAATTAGAATACATGAATAAATTGGAAAGCTTATTTAATTATCCATAGACAAAGGAAGCATGACAGTTGTTTTGAATAGAAAAATAATTTTGTGGATGAATCAATTTTCAGTAAGAAAAGATGTTGCACCTGCAGTACACTTAGCCTGATGACTTCACCAAGTTTGCTACCCATTATCCATATTATAACCTTTAAAATATAATTAATTGGCCAGCTACATAATTCCAGCAGCACAGTTAGAGCAAAATGCATAATTTTGAGGTCAAACACAATAAGCTGGAATTTTGCCAGGTCAGGGAATGTCATGTTGCTAGTTGAAAATAGTCTGTGTTTTAAGACTTGAATTTGACTCTCTGTTTTGTAAATATGGGCTGGACCTGCATGGCTGAGGAAAAGAACCCACAAAATGTCTGTTTATTGGTTACAGCATGAGGGATTATGAGGAACTGAACTGGGACACAGTCCAGATGACACTCCTCAGCATGAGATGTTTCACCAGCAGGTGAATAACCAGGCCAAAATGAAGTCCTATATCTTTTCTGCTGTTAAATGGCTTCTGGGTACAACACTGATGGCTGTGCATCATGAAAGCTCTTCTTACGTCGTCTGTCGTGACAGAAGTGCTGATAGATACTTTAAATTAATGGAAAATCCTGCATTATTTCTCAATACTGTGAGTATGCCCTGGTGAAGAAACAGGGTCATAAATCTACCACTATATAAATCTGGTATGGAGTAACCATTAGGAAATATATGTCCTTGTGTAAATTAAATCATATATGTACTAGCAGAGCTGCAATACAGTAGTTCTGTAAGTTTTTTTAATCTAGCAACAGTTTTCATGTCTCTATTGCTGAGGTTAGCTGATGGCTGTAAATTATTGTATGATACATCTAAGTCACATTTGCTGGGCTTGCTTATTTCTTTACCTTTTTTTTTTAAATGTGTGGATTTCTTATCTGGTGCACACATGCAGACACACACAGGGAAGAAAAGAAAGGCAGAGACAAGCCTGCTCCTCAGTTTAACCAGCAGATGCTGTAGCCAGTTTTTCGTGGTTGAGTTGCTAGTGCTTTGTGGGTGTGAAACCGGGCCCTGTGTAAGTCAGGTTTTTCAGTTATTTGCACAGCAAGAACTCCCACTGCAGTCACCAGGAGTGTGAGGTGCAAGGAGCACAGGACCCTGCCCTCTCAAAACATGGGGGAAGCAAACATCTGTGGGAAGACTTGGAGAGGACTGAGAGATATGAGAAGAATACAGCAAAAAGAACAAGATGACATAGCTGCAGGATTTAGAGGGCTCAGAATTAAACCAGGCCAACAACGGGAGCTGGAGACCTGCATACCAGCAGAAACTGATCTTGAAGCTTGGGTTTACACATCCTCCTGTCTAGATGACATGGTCAAATGCAGAACACAGTTAATTATGTTCAAATAAAACAAACAAAACCAAACCAAAATACAGCTTTTGTTTTTTTTTTCTAGAAAGAAAAAACTCTGATTCCATCTTTATCAATAGAAATCTAAACCAAAAAGGTCTGGAATGAATTAAAAAAAAGGATTAGTTTAACTGTGACAACTAGCTTTCTAACCAAGAACAAGCTTTGACCTACACATTGATACTGGCAATATTGCTAGTCATCTCTCAGCAATGATGGGAGTGACAGAGCTGTTGCTTCAGTGCTGTCAGCAGCACCCTTATAGGCGACTGTAAGAAACATTGCACTGACTTCAATAGGCGCAGTATTTCCACCCCCCTCAAAATTGCACCAAAATAGTGCTAGATTTCAGATTCTTTTGAGATGTGTAGACTAACATCTTTCCCATGAAGATCAGCATGGCTAGACTTCATGTTTCTTTCCACTGTGAACGCAGTGAGGACTTCACCTACCACCCCACCATTCGTGACTGACACCAAAGCCTCCTTTGCTTTGGCCTGTTCTGGTGTGGAACAAGGTCCTGCTGTGAGGTGAAAGGCTCCCTGGCGTGTGTTTCCGTGAGCCTTCTGCAAGGCAAGGAAGAAGATGCTCTCTGAAAATGACCCTAAATCTACCCTAACTGGCATGAAAAAGAGCTTGTAGTTTGCACACAATGTTTCTGCTGTGCTAAGTAATTGTGAGACCAGGTATTGGCTATATATTTTGTGTATGTATGTGTGCAAGTGAATGCCTGTGTGTGCATGTAGGGATATTCCTGGATTTTGTTTTGTTTTTAAAATGTCCTGGAAATTTAACTGAACTCTCACATGGAGTCAATTTAAAATAAAAGGCTTGGCATGGTTTTACTTGTATATCTTTCTTATGCATTTGTCCAATCAAAATGATAATGTAGACAAACTGTGGACTGCAAAGCGTATTATCCAGCAATATCTCATTATTATGCAAAAAATCAGATATTCACAGCAACTGTCTCATCTATTTATTGTTTGGTTACTCATCTGGAAATTTTAATACTTTCTTCAGGGGCAGCGGCTGGCAATAAAAAAATAGATCTATATATCAAACCTTTAACTTCCAGCCATCATTGTGTGCCATAATACAGATGGAGTAGCTATCAGCTCTCTTTACCGTGTTGGTTTATTTACTTCAACTAAGAATAAAGATTTAAAGAGAATACAGTAACAAAGTCCACTGCAAGCTAAATTTTCATGTTCCAAAGCAGAAAAAACCCTGACACACAATAAAAAAAAAAGAAAAAGAATGTAATCAATATGCAGCTATTCGACTAATTAGCTTATTAAAACTATACACCCAACATTAATAACCTTAAAACTTCTCTGTTTTTTCCAAGTACATCAGCGGGTCTACTGCAACACATCATCAGGCCTGCACCTCTGTATGTGTAGGTCACATCATGGTTACAACAACAGTATTATCCAGAGATTTTGCTCCTTAGTTTAGTGAAACACTGAAGTACGTGGCTCACTTCAAGCATCTGACTAGTCCTATTGAAACCACCAGCAGGGCTACCGTTACCTTTAAAAGGGTCACAGACTCAAACCAGAGAGCTTGATACACAAGAATATAAAACTCTTGGGTAGCTTTCAGTCTCGTCACCAAATTTAGCATCTGCAATTGCAGCAATAAGAAAGCGGCTTTTGTAGACTGAGCTTGTGAAAGCATTTTAACTGCTCTCATGCTACTACAGCTTCATATACCACATACTAAATAATACCAGGAGAGAATTCTATCCTTAATAGAGCTTGATTTTAAGGGTACAACAGGTCTTTCTGTAGCCATGTATACTTACATCCTGCCACGTCTAAGCTCTCTTCTGTGGTCTCCCATTACAATACTCATTGCTACAGCGACTGATGCTTTTCAAAGTACACAGTGGAACTTGGAAGCTCCTTGACTACTTTGTGGTTGCAAAGTGGCTGAGAGCAAAAACTGCATATACCTGTGGGAAACTGTTTATTGTCCAAGCACACTAGCTGTTGTGTGATTTTTAATTTTTTTTTTCAGTAAAATCACAGTCTTGTAAAGAGTTCCAAGTGCACGGAGCTCCTGCTGGAATCAGTTGAGCTGGGATGAGGGGATTCAGTCCCCACAGAGCTGAGTGCAGCACCGAGGCACTACACTCAGGAAGGAAGTATGCAGTTAAGGAACATGCATAACAATATGACAAAAAAGATCTGCTAATACATTGAGAGAGTTATTATTTTTAGAATATGTACATGGAATAGTTGTTAAAAATAGACAAGAATCCATTGTGAGCCACCTTTCTCACAAGAAAGCAGAATATACCTCCTGGTTGGCATATGCTCATACACAATTTTTGAAATTTGGTTCAAATTTTCATTATACGAATTATAATTTGATTATAAACATAATATTTTAAGAAAAATCAGACAAAGAAAACAATACAAGAAATCTATGATTCATGAAGAACAGCCAGATTAAAATAGAAAGTTAGATGGAAGACTGCTGCCACACTGATTTTTAGCCACCTTGCCACAAAGAATCTCTTTCACGTGCGGTGAAAAGGTCAGGCAAGAAGTTTCATTCAGAGGCGCCTGAATGAAAGCAATAAAACTTCATAAGTAATTAATTCCCCTAACTACATGCATATGGTTAAGACAATTGTCATTTCACATCCATGTACCAGACTTTATCATGATAGCTGACTTAGAATGGCCACACACCTACATAAGAATGGAAATTCTAGAAGGAGGCATGGAAGGGTTTCAATAAATTAATCTGTATGAATACTAGCCTATTCCAATGTAATTCAGATTTTTCCTGTTTACATATTTGGAGCAAAAGAAAATTTAGTTTCTACTTACAGTTTTGTTTTGCAAATTAATTACTGTACAATTTAGAAAATGAATAAGGTCAGAGTGAACATTAAGTACTTACTCCCTGCACCTTCAAGTAATATGAAATGAAGTAACTTCTATGCCTTTGCAGATCCCCATTGAAATCAAACTCCTCGTTGCTACAGATGCTTGAACACATCAAATAATTTACAGGTTCCTAACTTTACTTTTTAAAATGAGACATGCTCCAGACGTTCCTTTCTGTTTGGAAAGCTGCTAACAGATTTGGCATGCTGGTACAACCTAAACAAAGCATACAATATCACAGAGTATTACAGTCTCTGTTAATATCAACAATGGCACACACACTTCTGGCTGTCAAGCACTGCATTGTTAAAAAAATCTTAATTTTCTGTAGATTTCAATAAAATACCAAAGGATTTTTCATTTCCATAAACTATTTTTGGTTGGAGTGAGAAAACAAGAATCACTGAAATGTAACAATTAAAAGCCAGTCCTTCCAAGCTAATTTGCAGCTACCTTATTTGTTTATTCTTGATGTTCTTCAACAGAAGTGATCAGTCAAGAAAGGCTGTACTTGCCTTGGGAGGTTACTTAGCTTGGCAGTGGAGGGCTCTGGAAAACTTGTTGTACATCTTTAAAAAGAATCTAATGGCATTGCTTGAAACTGGTTGTGAAACACCAAGTGATTGATGGGGTTATTATCATCTACTGCTTCTCTTTACCCCAAATTAATCTCAAGTGGAGTTACTTGTAAATTATTTAGCTGTTGATATTCACTATCCTTTCTGTCTATAGACTTGTCTGAGGTCGAGAGTAAGTAGACCTCCTTTAACCTAGCTCCAAATAGGAAAAGTTGTCTGTCCTGATAATAAGTTACGAATTTCTGCTCAGCACATGATATCTGAATAACCAAATTTAGCCTATCCTGCAAGTATTACCTTTCATGAAAGAAGAGGTGCAATCCATTCAAAAGTATTAGATTAGACATTATTTAATTTGTGGTGCCCTTCAACAGCAATTCTTGACTTTTCAATAAGGAATCCAGATGAATTTGAGAGCAATTTAGGCTGCATTCAAAAAAGTGCGTAAGTGCTCTGTTGCATGAACCCTGTAATTAGGAAATAACTTGTACTGGGTTTGCGTGGCAAGGTTTTGGTAGCAGGGGGGCTACAGGTGTGGCTTCTGTGAGAAGCTGCTAGAAGCTTCCCCTGTGTCTGGCAGAGCCAGTGCCAGATGGCTTGAAGATGGACCTGCTGCTGGCCAAGGCCGAGACCATCAGCGGCGGTGGTAGCACCTCTGGGGTAACGGAGTTAAAAAGGGGAAAAAACCCCAACAACTGTGGAACTGCAGCTGGAGAGAGGAGTGAGAATATGTGAGAGTAAGAACTCTGCAGGCACCAAGGTCAGTGAAGAAGGAAGGGAGGAGGTGCTCCAGGCACCAGAGCAGAGATTCCCCAGCAGCCCATGATGAAGCCCATGGTGAGGCAGGCTGTCCCCCTGAAGCCCATGGAGGTCCACGATGGAGCAAATATCCACTTGCAGCCCATGGAGGACCCCACGCCAGAGCAGGTTTACCGGCAGGACTTGTGACCCTGTGGAGGACCCAGGCTGGAGCAGTCTATTCCTGAAGGATGGCACCCCATGGCAGGGACCCAGGCTGGAGCAGTTCGTGAAGAACTGCAGTCCGTGGGAAGGACTGAGGTTGAGAAATTCCTGGAGGACTGTCTCACATGGGAGAGACCCCATGCTGGAGCAGGGGAAGAGTGTGAGGAGTCCTCTCCCTGAGGAGGAAGGAGTGGCAGAGACAACGTGTGATGAGCTGACCACAACCCCCATCCCTCAACCCCCTGCACCACTCTGGAGGGAGAAGGTAGAGAAAAATGAGAATGAAATTGAGCTTGGGAAGAAGGGAGGGGTGTGAGGAAGGTGTTTTAAGATTTAGTTTTATTTCTCATTATCCTACTCTGATTTGATGGGCAATAAATTAAATTAATTTCCCCAAGTCAACTCTGGTTTGCCCATTTTTGATCCTAACTGGTGAGTGATCTCCCTGTCCTTATCTTGACCCACGAGCCTTTCATTGTATTTTCTCTCCCCTGTCCAGCTGAGGAGGGGAGCCATAGTGCGGCTTCATGGGCACCTGGCATCCAGACAGGGTCAACGCACCACACCATTTCACTGCCACATGTTATTTTCAGCATCAATACAAGACAAAAGCAAAAATGTAGTTATTTGGGGGACTGCAGATGCCTATCATGTGTATATATTTCTGACAATTGCAGGGATAACTATTTTTGACATTCCAGACTTGTCAGAGGCAGTCTATGTACTTATGTTTGTGTTTGGTACTTATGACATGGACAAGGGAAGCAGTTTACAAGCATAAAAAGTTTACAATGTCTTAGCAGTCATACATACAAAGTCATTTCTAGAGAATTTCTAAAATAGCTCTTTTATCGTTTGAGGCTAAAGATTCCAAAAGAGGAACTCTTTGATTTACAATCTGAGTCCAAAGAGCATAGCAAATTGCCTAGTTTGAAATGATGGTAGCCAAACTGAACTTGAATTTTGCCACTGATGAATGAATTACTGTTGAAAAAGCAACCAAGAAATTAAGCGTTTCTACAGGAATTTAGGAATGACTGTTCCACAGCAGATAATACATCACCTTGGGACTCTGACTCCTGGAAAAGCTGTTATAAAGGTTCTGATGTGCCCATTTTTTCAGGGAGCTCATTGTTTGAAACAAGAGGCATGAAGCTGTCACCAATAAGTTCTGGTAGATAAAAGCTGTATATTAACTGAAAGAATTCAATCAATTCTTTTCATACAGAAACCAAACTATTATGTAAGGCTTGAACCATATTTTCAAAGACAATTCTAAAACTTTAGTCTTAGATTTCAATCCCTAGGTAGGTAACTCTTACCTCCAGTTCTCAGGTTCTCTCCAAAAAGCTATCCTGTTACAGGCTTTGTCGATCTCAGCTACTGCTGTAACTAGAGTACAGTTGTAAGGCGGAGGTTTATAACCAAGCGGATAGACAGCTCCTTTGATCCCCAATTAGATTTTTGAGGCTAATTTTAGAATTATTAGTGTGACTGTTTCCAGAACTGGAAAGTCCATTGAGAAACTGTAAAGGGCTGCTCTCTCAGAACTAGAAGGTGATCCATCTAGAAGCCAAAGCATCAGGTTTGGCTAAGCTATTCTCTGTCTTCCCTGTGTGAAGCTGAAATAACTACTGAGCCTAGCATAGGTACTGTCTGCCATGGAACTGGTAAAGCACAAGTAATTTGTTTGATATGACAATTGGTCTCATTTCTACATGTATCTTCTTAGATACCATTGCAAGTCAAAGAATAGGCCAACTGATTTCTGGTCAGCAGAGGTTTAGAAATTTGAAAGTTTAAAGAAGAAGAATGCATATGCACCTCTCTCATCCAGAGGATATGCCCAAGTGCATATTCAGTGTGCAGGATGATCCAAACTACACCACCATTTTAGAATATGTTACAACAGGGAGGCGTGAGTAGTAAGTAGTGATTCTATGCTAGCTTTCAACTAGCTCACATGAGTAGTAGGAATAGTGTAATTTCACTATGTTGCAATAGAGAAAGCAGAGAGGAATATTCACCCAGTATTATTCTCCAATCCAAACTGCTGAAGATATGCAGTAACTGCTGAAATTAATTGTTTATTAACTCTGAATAACTTGGTATGTAACCAAGTTTTTTGTTTATTTCTGCTTATAGATTCTGATCTTTGGATTTGCTTAGTACCCATTTTGTCACCTAGCAATACAACTTTTTAGCTGATTCTTCATGACAGTTTGAGGAAAGGGAGACATTTTGGTTGCAGTTGTCTTCATTCTGCTAACTCTGTTCTTTTTGGGGGTTAAAAAAGCTGCAGGAGTCATGACCAGTATTTCTGACAATTAGATGTGCAAGTGTAAGATACGCAGCTGTTGAAATTGCCCCTTGGAGCAATGCTGTTTTCAAACACCTTTGATACACATGCTGTACGCAGGTTCTTGGTTGCTGGTGCTGAGAACCTTATGTTAGTATGGCATTGCGCCCAGACAGAAGGCTCCCTAAACCCGTTTCATTCACCCGTGTATGTCAGACAGGGCACTCGTGGGAACTGTTCTGAATCCTTTGGTTTCAACCCCTTTCCCTATACCAATAATGTCCCCTTGGTTCCATGAGCTGCTTCATCCTTCATCACATGTGTTAACACTTCCATGCTAAAATAAGAATCTCTGACCCACGGAGAAAGCCAGACAGAGGGTTTGTAGGCACTGGTTGCTGCCAAAAACACAGGTTGCAAGAAGGCAGACACTTGGGAAACCTATTGAAACCAGATGGCTTGTCAAAACATATGCTATATAAGAGCACAGCCTGCAGGCACCGTGAGGAAGACAAGCCTATGGCAAATAAAGGCATCAAGGAATGACTGAAATCACACAGGAATCACTGCAATGAAGAGCAAAGCCTAAACCGTAGATTCACCCAAGGAAGTGCAGATGAGATTAAATCTGTTCCAAAGTGCATATTAAAATTCATTCCCCAAACAGGAGATAGAGAGATGCAACATTTGCATGCCAGCAAATAAATATTTTTCAACTTTCTGAAATCTGGCTCTGTCTACATAGATAACCTGGTCACATATTATGAGCACAAGCATTTTAACTCATTTTCACAGCGACTGAAGATCAGACTTTGCTTTCTATTACAAAATGTTAAATTCAGCTGTGCCACAGAAGACATCAGATAAAACTAAGAACAGAGTCCAGCACCAAATATTTAAACAAATCTTAAAAGTTAGATTGATGTCACATATACAGTATATTGGCTATTTTTCTTCATATCATACCTCAGATTAAATAGTGTGTAAACATGTGAACATAGTTTGGATGCACTGAATGCACAGGGGCACAATTATTGCTGTCTTCATAGAACGGTTTGGGTTGGAAGGACTTTTCACTAAATTGCTTCCTGTACATGTCACTAGAAGTAGTTTCTGTGGTAGGAGATAACTACACAAATAACTGTATGGGGACATATTCCTTTCAGAGGAAGCAACAATGAGGAAACAACACCAAAGAAACAGTGATGTTGGGACCAAAGGGCAAACATGAAATGGATGAAACTATCTGCAAACAGTGAATTTAAAACAGGAAATTCCTGTTTACTTCTGGGGATGTACACCTTGGCTGGTGCACCAGTAGCAAACAACCAAACAGCGCACTGTGAAGGAAAGGACACAATGACATATTAGAGCTATGGGGAAAGAGAAGGACACAAATGTGGCAGCATGACTGACCAGGAACACACCTTGCAGTTTTGTTTTATATGGACCTTGGAGGAAGGTGACCTGGATAGATGGAGTAGAATAGATGCCAAAACAGGCAATCTTTGCTATTTGCCATCATAAAAACACTATCAACAGCCACCATACTTCTTTTTAACTCAACAGTTAGCTTGCCTGTCAGTTGATGCTCATCCAATGACCATTTTTATTCCTTGGACTCTGGGATGTCAGATGAACAGGTAAATAACAAGAATAAAATAATAAACTCCAGCAAAAGGCAAAAGAGAAAGGGCACATACATTTCCAGATTTCATATGTGGGGCCAAGGACAAAGTAATTGAGAGGGGGCAACTACCATGCTTTGCTTTTAAGGATCAGAATCAAAGGAATCATTTAGCCTTTGCTGCTTCTCCTGCTACTAAGTTACTGGTGCTGCCACTGTGGACAAATTCTTTCCAGGTAATAGTGTAACAGTTATGCTGAGTTGTTATAACCTGATCATTTTTAAGAAGCCAAAGCTACTTCAAAAGAACGTATTAGGGACCTAGATAATTCTGCTGGTTTACCGCTAACGTAAAATGCCAAGTAAGTGAGGTGTCCTGGGAAATGATCTACTTGTGTTTGTTTTTGAAATTACCAATACTATACCATTCTTTAACTTCATTCCTGCAAGACTGCCTTTCTTTTTCCTGTGTGTTAGCCCTTGCCTTCCTGCAAGAATCATGACTTTTCATTGAAGAATCTCATTTCTTAGCAGTACAACACAACACAAATATTTTTCAAATTTCCCAGTGATAGCGAGGGTAGGTTGCTCTTTGTATATACTACTTAAATGAATTAAACCAACTCCAATGTGTGATCACTCCAGACAAAGATGAAGGTTACATAGTTTACGGATGAAATATAGACCATCCTCTACAAACCCACTGTGTTGCAGTTTAATTAAAAGAATTCATTAAAGTCGTGCCCCATCCAAGGTAATTAGTATGCATAATTTATGCTTTGCCTAATACACAAGGGCAGTAGCCTGAATAATAAACTCAAGTTAACCTTAAGTGGAAGAGATTGAATGGTCAGATGTTTATTTAGCTCAGGTTTTCTCAAGAGCTAAGGTTAAAGAGGTGAAATTCTGTTATAGTTAATTAATTTCTTAAATTTTCTTCATAAAATGCTGCCTACCCCATAGGATGAAAGTTTTTTTATTTTCTGAAGGAAGGATACAACTAAGTGTCTCTTGTCCTCATCAGTTACCAGAACACAGAGTCTGTGATGATATATGTGCAGTTTGCAGCATGAATTTGACTGGAAGGAAGGCTCCCCTGAAAATTTTCACCAAGTAGCAAATGTAGGAAAAGGCTCCAAAACAACAACTCTCAAAGGTATAGCTTCACAATCCAAAGTTAGTGGCTTCCATGGCACCCTGACCTACTTTCCACTACCTACTTCCAGTTCCTGTCTCTCTCTCCGGATTGGTGTCTCTTCAGTTGCGTGGCCTCGCTACAAACCAAATCAGGAATCTGATGTGACCAAGAAAAAACAGAACAACACAATACACCTTATTTCGATGCACTATTTCCAGTAGGATTCAGTTCAGTGTGCCTAAGTATGCCATCAAGCCAGCATTACTGAGGGCGTTCACAAAAGGATCAATAGTGCTGTGAGCTGCTATTACTACTGTTACAATCCATTGAGCATTAAGCAGCAAAGTGAATCAGCTCCTAGTAGCTATACTACTATGCTCCTTCATGGGTGACACGCCTGCTAAGCCCCAGGGGACCTGCAGTTCAGGTCTTGCACAACAAACAGTCCAGTGTCCTTGTGACAGGGAGTTCTGCTCTTGTACGCATATGTCAATGCTAGGCCTATGGCTTGTGGATCCTGTGAAGAGACATAGGGATGTCGGGCAGATTTGTAGTAACAGAATCTCAGGGTTTGGGGATAGAGATATAACACAGGCAAGGCAGTCAGATGTCTTAGAAAGGATTTGTCACTCTGGCAGAGGAATTGTAAAGGTCCGTGCTGGGAGAGAAGGCCCTGAAGTCTTCTGATAAGAGCGAGAAGACAGGTTTGACCAAAGGTCTTTTTAGCTCCAGATCCTCTTTCAGACAGCAGCCAGTTAAGCATACTAAGGGAAAAGCTGTAGAACACAGGCAGGTAGTTGCTGATACGTGGAGTAAGGTGGGATAGCTGCTTCACAGGAACCATGTTCACATCTGCATTGGCTTGCAGCACAAGTTCAGCTTTAAGGCACAAAGAAGGAGAGGCCTTGTGGGAGGACCCACAAGTGGGTTGGTGAGAGTGGAAAGATCTTGTGGAGTGAGAGGAGGCAGAAGTAACTCTGTTGGGGGCTCTGCAAGATTTGAAGTCCAAAGTGCTGAAGAGAGTTCTATGTGTTGCTTTTTCTTGCCTGAACATTTTCTTCTAATAGCAGGGCAGATGGGGTGGCTGTGGCCTATTCATCGCTGAAAAACATGGGAAATGTTTATCCTTGTCGAAGGCCAGTTGAACCAATGTGCCTGAAATACAAATTTCACTTAGATGGGAGAGAGTTCCCTTACTCAGTAACTCATTAGCTGCTACAAAGGTAGATAATTTCCCCCAACTATCTTGTCTTGTCAACATGTTTGCTGCCTTCGCTCTCACATTTCTCCCTAATCTCTACTCACACTAAGAGGTCTTCATATTTCCAGCCTTTGTAAAAAATCTGTGGTTGATTTGGTCATTTCTGCTGTTGCCTGAGTGGGGAAACTTGGATTTGGATTAGGCCTAATGCAGGCTGCTGAATGGGTGTTCTCTCTCCTTTGAACTTACATTTTGCTGCCTGTTATTATCTTCACATTCCAGCAATGGTGCCAAAACTAAAGGCATCTGTCTGAGGTAACACAGGAAATGTGCAGCTGGAAGTGAATCCAGGTCTTTGTGCACTGTCCTATCCGCATGCCAACTTCTTTCCTAAACAGGTAAGCGTGAGATTTTGCAACTCTCAAATATAAAAGATCATGCAATCACCTCCATATGCTTTTTTTTGAGTTGCAGGACTAAGCTATTCTGAAATATTACATGCAGTAGGATTTTTGCTCCAAAATGCATGCATGACACTAAACTGAATGTTTGTTTTGGGGTCTGTATCATCAAAGAATCCTTATTTGCTTTCTCTTGTATTTATTTCTATTAATAGCCAATAACAAAACTTCCTCTACAGGGTTAACTATTATTTAGGGAACCTACTCCATGGCTTAAAATGACAATCCAAGTATTGGTTTAAACATCTTCCACTACCGCGCTCACAGTAGGAAGAAGATGAATTAATAAGAGTCATCCTGTAGAACTAATTGATGTAGTATGGAAGGCCAGGACTCAATCTTACCGAAGGTGCTGGCAAAAGACAGCCTATATTTTGCTCTTAAGGAAATTGAATCTATGTTGATTGAAATAAACTCACTAGAGCCAACAAAAATCTGCTTTCCTTTGGATCAGAATATTCCATTCACATGGGAGTCCTCTCGCTTCTGCTAGCATCATTCAGCTAAGGCTTGGTCCATAATCACTAAAAAAACCAGGCTGCAGATATCTGTGGATATAAAGATTTAGTCAAGCCTTCTGGAATATATGGTAATACAGAAATGCCAGCCAGAAAAGTACAGCAAATTTTAAAAGAAATGTGTTATTAGTGCTACATGTTTCTGACCTTTTATTTTCTTTTCTGTAAACATTCAGGTAACTCAGACTAACTAAATTTTAATGAAGTCAAAATGGTGGAGGAAGATAATTTGCAGAGTCTCATGTGCATATGCTTGCATAAATTCACCTGTATGAATTTTTGCTGTCCAAACAAGGAAGAGAAACAGCAGAAGTGTCCAGCTTCTAAGACCAATCACAATCACCTAACAAAAGGCACACTACTGAGTAGTGAACAACAGGTACGTATGTCTCTCAGAATAATTATACTACATTTATTTTTCCAAAACATAAAAATTCTCAAGTGAGTTTGAAGAAGCATATTTGTGAAAATTTTTCTTGACCAAAAAAAATGGTCAGAGGGCAAGCAAATTTTATAAAGAAGAGTCTAGTTTGCTGCTAAGCTGACGTCCTGCTCAAAACATCAAAATACACAAAGAGAACACTGCATTACAGAGAGAAATTAATTTCACTAGAGCTAAGGTTCAAAGCACAGATGTTCCAATTTCATAAAATACTGTCAAAACTAATGGCAAATTTAAATAAATTCTCTC
The DNA here is from genome assembly GCF_000687285.1 of Phaethon lepturus. Taxonomy (NCBI): domain Eukaryota; kingdom Metazoa; phylum Chordata; class Aves; order Phaethontiformes; family Phaethontidae; genus Phaethon; species Phaethon lepturus. The sequence goes on from NW_010521083.1 coordinate 24,140, forward strand.
TTATTTCCGTATAATAATAGAAGAACATTTGAATCATATATTACTCAGTAATACACAAATTTGGAGTATGTTCCAAAGCCAACAGACATTCAGATTTTGAGGAAGCAACTAAATTGTTTTAGTCAACAAAATTATCCAACTGAAGAACAAAAGCAAGAGCAATAGGTTTTCTATAATTAATCGGCATAGATATCATAATCATACTGTTGAACCTTATTAAGAACTGTAAGACGTAAGGTCATGACAGATTTTATTAATTTTATTATTAAGGTTTTTTTAATTGTTTCTAGCTTTGCAGCCAGATTTACTCCTGAAAAAATCAGAATAATTCCATTAATTTAGCTGTTTTCCTCTTTTTAAGCTATCTTTTGTTGGAACGTTCTTCTGGAGGTGCTTACGCCCTTAAAGAGCACAAGGCTTTCCTTCAGAACCTGCCGCCGGCCGCTCCTCACCACAGCACTGCCATCTACTTCACTCCCATTATTTTTAATAACATGGCACGTGTCCAAAGCTTTATCAGTGTCAACTCGCTGGGCACTCCAGTGTGTCAAAGAGTGCTCAGTGTATTAAGCCATATACTTCTCTTTCTTGAACTCTATTTTTAAGTTTAATTAAAAAAAGACACACAAATAGAAGCAACTATGAACATAGTACTTATCCAACAGATTCCTTCAAGGCAGAGATGTAATAGCAGACACAGCTTCATTAAACTTACAAAATTACACTTCATGCTCTGATTTTTAGAATTCAGGTACACTTATTTGAGTGCCTAACATCAAGTAAGTAAACAGACCAAGTGAGTATAATGCTCAGAGTGAAACTCCTGTATACTCTTTTAGTATCTGGAGCAATGCTATTTACAAATCCTGTCTAGAGTGAGTATGCAAGACACTTACATCAATCTTTATCCATTCCAATTACAAACAAAGGTAATATCACAGTCAATCACACATTTAGCATTAGATGGCACGTATCTGGGCGGACCTGAGAGGCTGCAGAATAAATATTGATATATTACTCACCTTCTGAATAAACCACTGATTTTAATTTACCTACAATTTTGCAATAGCATCTTTCCAAAGAGGAAATTAGATTTTTACATATCATAGCAAATCACAAAGCCAAAATGTCAACTTCATATATCAAGCAATTACTTGTACTGTTTATTTTGGGGGAAAATTTTAACATATATTTACTTAGAAAGCCACATGGGTCCCTCCAAAATAAATAGGGGCTATAATTCTTGCCAAAAAAATCCACAGTTCCAGAGATCTACTCATCAATTTCCTGCAGCATTAATGAGGAAAGGCGCTGAGACAGTCATTCATACTGTCTTTATGATAAGACTAACCTACAGGGCAAATCAAGATTAAGGACAAAGGGGAGACAAATGGATAGAATACAGAACTAATTCTGTGTTTTGTTTTGTTTTTTTTTTAATTCATTGCTTTAAATTTTTGCTTACCATCATAAATTTAAATACTGCACTCAAAGTGCACATAAAAATTAAAGATATTCTCCAGACAGGAAACTACATAAAAGGAGGGGTGGAGTTATTTTTGCCTGAAGATTTGTCATCTTGAAACACAGAGATTTATTTGGCTAGAGCTGGGAGGGTGGGAAAGAGGCCATATTGCTCAAAAGTTACCAAAAACTTTTGAAATTGCTACAAGTTATCCTTATAAGACAAATAAAGTTCAAGTTAAGAAAGACAAGGTCAGAAGGTCACAGTAACCAGCCTCTCTTAAGAACAGACTTTGCCACTATCAAAAGCAAGAAAACTTGCTCAAATCTCAGGAAATTCATTCCAGAAATATTTGCATTCATCCTCTAACTACATCAAAATAGTATTTCCTTATGAATATTTGGGGGTTTGGCTTCTTTGGCTACTTGGAAAGGAACCAGTGCCTTAGCCTACTTTAATGCATATGCAGGTCTTGAGGAGCCTTACATACTTAAGAATAAAGGATTAGAAAGGACATAGTAAGCTCATCCCCAGGTATCTTACATAAACCATTAGATGCTCAAGGTGGGCATGCTTAATAAAGTATGCAACCCTGCTGGCATAAAGGTCAGTACCAGATGTAACCCTCTGTCATACTCTCACTTTTTCTGTACTATAACCAACACACCATCCTGAGATCCAGACATTACTTTATAAACCTTGTGACATTTTAATTTTTATAACACCTCTTCTGTCTCTGTGCATCTTTGCCAGGCTGGGAGTGTCTCTATTCTAGAAGAGATGTATCAGCATTAGAAAATCACCACCTGCTGGACTTAGGCTATAGACACTGGAGATGGTTCTGCCAGTGCTAACCTTGGCACCAGAAGTTTTGGGGGATCAGTCCAGACGTGCTCAGGCTGGCTGTTCATGACTCAGCTGAAGTTCAGAAACAGTAGAGCAGTGTTGATGCTGGCCAGGCCAATGAGCCTACCATGGGCGTTATCACTTCCTATCACTGTAAACCTGCCCTTAGCAGCTTACAACTTAGCAAATGTACATAAAACTCCTACAAACAAGGTTTAGCTTCTGTTAACTAATGGGAGAAGCACAGAGTTACATGGAATTTTCTGTAGCAATAGGAATGAATTTTCATTTCAGCTATGGCACAACCCTTCTCGGACAATAAAACAGTCATACGCAGCATTGCACGAAGGGAGGTAATGATATTCTTAAAGAAATTGAGGCAAATAGATATAATCCAAATTGCCCCCAGTAACATAATCTTTTGTGAATAAAATGGGCAAATAGCATCACCATGCCTTTTTATTCTCAGGCATGTATTTAAACTATTTTCTCTATCTTCTTTTTTACTGCTTTCTGCTGCTTTTTCCTCCTCTGGTTTATAGACATCATCTCTGCCTCTCTCACATTAGCTACTGCCACTTCAATGGAAATAACAAGACAGAATTTACCACTAAGCCCCTCTAAATGTGCTACTAAGTCCTTCAAGTCCTAATTGATTTAGGAGGTTGGCCCAGCTGCTAATGTCCTCTAATCCAGACACTATATGTTCGACCTGATGGAATAAAAAAATCATTGAAAAGATCTGAAGTGCTTCAATCAACTCTCAGGTTTCATCTGCTCTAACCCTATTCTTGGTCTATGTACCTGCATCTCTCTCTGCTGTGCACTTTCTCACACAGAATGGCAATGACACCCAGAGCCGTCCATAGACCACTGCAGGCTTCTTTACAGCAAGTCTTCCTGGTGAGCTGTCTGCTTCCGCCTACTCAGCAATATGGCTATGCAGAGCATTATTTTAACCCTTCTCTCCCTCTGCCTTACCTAAGCAGGCAGAAATGTTGCAAGTTACAGCTTGGTTTTCTCAAAGCATTTTAACATTCAGTCTGAAACTCACTCATTATTTTGGTTGCAGTTTGGTAAGACATCAGACAGCATCAGGAACTTTACAGCAGATTGCCAGGTAATAAGGCTTCTTCTCTGGGAGATGCTCATACAGCTCCACAGCCAGGTTCTCATTATTCAAAAATATCCAAACCAAAAAATTCTCCCTTCCAGCCCTCTCCTTCTGGCCTAACCAGATGGCTGAAAACAAACAAACAAATAAATAAATAAAACAGTGAGAAAGAAAAACAAAACCAAACCAAAATAAATCCTGATTATTTTTTCTTAGTAAATCATTGATAAAATCTCCTGCAAGGCCAATATCAAGTGGGCAAGTCCAGGCATAGGCAACATGTGACATCTGCCAGCCTTCAAAGGGCAGGAATAGGGCAGCTTGTCAGTAATGAACCTCAACTCCAGGAGTCCTGTCTGCTGATATGTAGAGGATGTGGGGAAGAAGACTGGGACCCTTCGATATTTTGTTTCTTTATCTGGGAAAAGGAAGTCCTGAGGGCAAGCCAGAGGGCTGTTTCAGAGCATAGGGGAGACCATAGGGAGTCCAAAAGACCCATTAATGCCTCTTGGGAGAAATAAATGTGGACACATTGCCTTGCAGACAGAGTATCAACAATATTAACCTGTTTTTTTTTTTTCTCCCATTAAATGCATACAAGCACAGGGAGGTTGGGAAGTTGTAGGGTGCCACAAAAACATACAGCATGCCCAGAGTCTGAAATACAATGACAGAGAGCTGACAAAGAATATAGTAATTTATCAGCCAGACCCATTGCACCATCCACATCCAGTTTGCTTCCTTTTCCTATCAAATGATTATCTTCTTCTAACTGTTGATACTAAATCTTGCCAGATTTTTGAAACTCATTCAGAGTAGGCTCTGCTCAATGCTTTCAGTGCTAGAAAAGCTGGATAATACCCCATATTACTTGCTGACTTCTTATATTCCTGATGATGTAAAACATGGAATTGAGCCCAGTTCAGGTAACCCCAACTGTGCAGAAACCGCATCACTGACTAAAACTCAAACACAAACTCTCAGGTGCCCTGCATACTGAGTACCTTGTTTAAAAGGAGATAAGCTGGCATGTATGTTAAGAAAGAAAAAATAATTTGTCTTGGGCCTTTTTTATACAAGGACTTTTCCACCAATAAGCACAACTAAAATCATGCAACTATCAAAAAATCTCAGACTGAGCCATATGATCCATAGGAAAGAGACTTGGGGAAGTTGCTCCTTATAAAAGCCTGTATTTGATGCCTTGTATGGAATTTCCACTGATGGAAGGCAAAAAGCCCCAGCTGAGGCTGGACTAAACAGCTCTGGGCATGCAAACAACATTCATCAAAACTAAGGAAAATACTCCCATGAACTGCTGCAAAAACGGTGAAAGAAAAACCGGGGTTTCTGGCAAGGCCACTGGCTGAGCGGGAGCTGTGCTAAGAACGGCTCTGCACACTAAGCTTCCAGTTTGAAATCTTTGCACGTCCCTGAAACAGCACATCTGATACCAGCAGGGTTTACTCAGCCCTCCATCCTTCTAAGGGAGATAAATTCACTTCTGCACAATTTACTGAGTGTCGTTCTTTTGGACTGAAAAACCAAGTTCCTTTTTACTCTGAATGAACTTTAAAGATCTGGCACCTCAGACTCAAGGACTTGTCCAAGTGTCTTGGCTAAAATCTCCTCCGTTTCCATTACTGCAGTACTGCACATGCCAGCTAGATCCTGCCTCCCAGTTCAGTGTAGACAGCATTCCAGTGGGCTGAACATATACAGTCTGAAAGAGATATCTGGAATCTTCCCAGAGGACAAGAGACCCATATATGTTACTGTCCTTACACAGTTCAGTTCATGGCACTCCTGTCACATCCAGGGCTAAACACTCTCCTCTGATGCAGGGATGCCAAAGCTGAAGCACTGGACTCTGGCCACAGTCCAGAACTAGATCACAATGAATTGAAACAGAGGAGTGTCACATGGCTCATGACTACCCATTATTCTCATCAGGACTCGATAACAATCCAGACCTTTCAGAGCTTCCAAACACACACAAAATTGGGAAAGCAGCAAGCAGGTACTTTTATGTTTGACAGTTTGCTCTGTTCAATAAGCAGGTGCCACCAAGCCCCACAGAAACTCCTTTGGCATCCTTCTCAGCGATTCCACCATGAAGCTCTGGGAACGTTTCTGCGATGTGCCATTGTGGAGTGCCTCTAGATCTGTGAATAACTATTCAAAGCCATTCTTTTGGCTTTGCCGTGACTTTTGGGTGCCTTTCAAGAAAAACAAAAGATTTTCTCTAAAGCAAAATAAATCTGCTCTTTCACTACAAATAACCGTACTTTGCATGGAAGCAGAACAAAACTACAAAACAGAGACAGAAAAATACATGTTTTAGGTACTTGCAAGATTTTAACTGTATTTGTAATGAAAAGCTAGGTTTCTGGGGCTGACTTTGCCACGATTATCCCAAGAAAGGCTCAGGATTATACTTGATACTTATTGAAGTGGGAAGCAGGCCTCTTCAGAGTGAGCTGCAGGCAAAGTAGGCCATTCCCTGGCACCGCAGACAGCCAGGGCTGTCCCTAAGGCAGCCCACTCTGGCCTTGCAAGAGCCACGAAAATCCAGGCTTTCTGCTGTGACAGAGGAAAGAGGTCACAGGAGGCAGCAGTCCCTGCCAGAAACAGCAGCTTCCTCGGCCGTCTCCATAGCTCACCTCAAGTGCTCTGTGCCAGCTGCACCTTTCTCCCTTCCTGTAGCAAAGGCAACCTAACCCCAGCCTCATCACACCCTCTCTTCCTCTTCGGGATGACAGTCTTGCACTATTCCCAGGGACAGAAGTTATCAGACTAAAAGGACAAAGGAGAAGAATATTTAAGCCTCTGACCAGTTTCTGGCAGCTGGGTGTCAGAAGCTGGCTGTAGTTTTCACCCTGGCCAGAGTGCTCAAACATCAGGTGCATGCGGAAGCTGAATTTCATTTTAGCTTGGGTGGTAGCTTCTTGGAGTCAGAACTGAAGCACTTTGGTGAAACATCTTCGCAACAGTCATTAATGAGCATCAGTCTCCAGGAGCAAAGCTGTAACAGCTTTTGCATTTAAGCCACTCAGACAGAAACAGTTACAATAGAAACATTTAAAGGTTTGAGAATGAAACCGTCTAGTCCATACAGGAATTATGAGAAAAATCTGTTACACACACAGAGTTTTTTTAAAAAAAAGTACTTCTTTTAAAGTACAAATCTTCCTGTAAACATGCCTGTCCAGCCTACTAGTAGAGTTACAGAAGTTATCGGCTCCTGCGGGAGAATAAAGGGCTGTGCAGCTTTAACTAGCCCCGGTACTTTGCGAGAAGGTAGCAACTTCCCTTTGGGCAGCTCTGAAAAGGCCTTGTCTCCCTGATTTACACAGGTATGGCCTGAATGGCTCAGAGGCTGAGGCCTGCTCAGCCAAACACCCATGTGTGCATGAAATTAGAATGTCAACATTTGATTCATGCTGCCAGGCTGTGACTGTGAAACAAATTATGTCAGTGGGTGGCAATTGCAATATTAGTCTAAGCAGATAACATTTAGCTAAAGGGAGGGGCTCAGTTCACATTCTTCTCCCTACCATTTTAATATGTCAACATCATTAGACTTAGAAGGCCTGGAATTTTGTCAGAATGGAAAAAAATACGGATGCGAAGAAAGATATTATAGGTTTACAACACAGCAGAAGGCAGCACAATCTGAATAAAGGTTCAGCAATTTTATTACTGCTCCTTGCCACATACATTCACTACACACAGTTCAGAATCTTTAAATTTTGTCACACACCACCATCCTACTCCCCCACCCCATTTAATAATGTTAAAGAACAGTGACTGAACACAGTGGAATGTAAGTGACAAACAGCATCACCTACAGTAATGTTAAAAACTGCCTCTTCAGAAGTGCCATTTACTAATTAATTTTTTATAAAGAAAGCCTTGGAAATGTTTAGCTTGAGCTATCAAACTTTTAAACACATGAAAATAAGGATCTAAATCTGGCTTCTTTTCAATTAAAAAGAAATACAAATTAGTTTTTTTAAGAAGACTGAAAGAAAAACAAGTTTTTCTAAGTTGCTCCTAGCGTTTTCAAGTGCATTCCCATGAGATCGATAGTTTTTAGAGATGTGAAGTCAGTATTTTGTAGTAAATTAGATTTTAAGAAAAAAAAAAATTAAACCAATACAGAATACTTAAGAGTAATTCGTTTGATTAGCCTCTCCGTATCAGAAGACAATTTTACCACAGAATCCATCATAATTCTATCTCCATTTTATGTTCTTACTTGTTTTAACTGGCAAAATGGCAAAACATCAATTTAAAGTTTTATTCCATAGCAAACACCCATGTTTTTAAAGAAGCAGCCATTCAGTTGTATAACTAGGCAACAGCTATCAGATTCCTAGTTAGTGTTCAGAAAGACAGAGTTTTTAGGCGATTCCTCCAAAAATTAATTTATCAACTGCCAGCATATAAAAACTAGCTTTATCTGAAAGCAATTAAGAGAGAAACATCTTGTAGCCTCTGCCCATCACCCCGTGCTATATATTCCAGATCAGTCACACACCTGTATGTGTGCCTACATCCCAGTTCAGTCAGCTGAACCACAGCAGGTTCAGCATCGCTCTCGCTGAAGGCAATGAGAATTTCATCACTGGGTCAAATTCTCACTGCCTTGCCCACTTGAGAAATTTCATTGAAGTTAATGGGCCAAATTAATCACTGGCATAACTCCATTGACTTCACCAAGGATCAATTTGATTCAATAGGACTATTCTCTTCAGCAGACTAGGACTGGATGCATAGACATCAATAGGAGCAAGATGGGGAACATAATGAGAAAACCAGATCATTTATTCTTCAGACTTTGCGAAGACTGATTTAAATTGACTTCAGAAAACACACATTGTAGTAAGACATGTACATGTGTGTGGCCCAGCTCTCATTTCACAAGCTCAGAATTCTTCAACTCTGTTGCCAGTGCAGCTACTACATGGTATAACAGCGATTTTCCAAAGCCCTGTTAAAGTTCTTATCATGCTTCTCCAGTAGTCTTTTAAAAAAAAAATTATGTGAAGGGACTATAAAGATTCAGACTAGAATATTTTGCTACTTGGAAAAAAGAGAGAGAAAATGCAGATATAACTGGCTCCTTTAACACAATTAAATGTATTTTACTTATTGCAAGAGATGTTACAGTATGACCTTTACAAATAATAACAAAAAATGGAAAAAATTCACAGTAGCAGATTGCAATTTTCCTGCCACTTCACCTACTTCAGGGTATGTGTTTTTGGAATCTTTTCAAAGGGGAGGATCTTCAATCCAAATCTTTCAGAACTGTCCAAACTGGCAAAAAAGGTTCAAAATTGCTTACTCTTTTTCTCTACAATATAAACTATTGAACTATTCTATTGAGTTTCCAAAGCCCTCAGACAAAAAAACCCAAAACCAAACTGTTTGGATTAAAAGTTACATCTTTGTCAACAAACAAACAAAACAATGGAAATGTCTTTCTTCAGTTTAGAAGACTGCCCTCCCCTCCATCCCCAGTAATTAATAAGGATATAATAAGCACAACAAAACTGAAAAAAACCCCCCACCCAAAACTGGGGAATTTAAAATAATTTTTGTCTCTTTGGACTACTTTATGGTGAGGAAAAATATCTGGGGAGAACACTGTAGCTCATTTTAAAAGCTCAGCTATTCACTGCGTGTAGAAAAAAAAAAAGTGTAAACCATCAAACTTCTCCAGAGGTAATTTGCTACCAGTCCCTACAAAGAGGAAAGCAGAAAAGACAGCACTAAGACTGCAGGAAAGATTCTTTCTTTATGGTGTAGTGACAGCCTTGTAACTTCTCCATTATGATGGGAACCACAGCATAAAGATTGCATTATCATCTGTGGTTAACTGTCAACTGCATTTCAATGCTTTATTTGGGAGAGCTAAGTTAAAGACAAAACAATCCTCCTCTTCTTAATCTATCCATCTTTGAGAACGTAAATACAGCTCATACTTGTGTGTCAGAGTGTGGGGAGTTAACTGTATTCTTTCAGCTTCATGTAAATTCCTGAAGATCAGAGAGCTGAGTAAACAATATTTTGATGTAAACAGATTATCAACATGAGAGGAATGACCGTCTGGTCACCCGTGGGGGTTTATTCACTTAACACTTCCACCCCATAAAGACAATTGTGTGCAATCAATGCATATAGGGCCTTTCACTGGGTTGCTAAGTGATACGTAGTGTCAACAGAAAAATGTGTGATGTACAGAAGGGCTGCTGAACAGCCAAGAGAAAACAACGCACATGGATGATATTTTAAACTTAATTCAGTGCGTTATGAAGATTGTGACAGGGACAGTGGCTGACCAGAAAGCACTTCAAAAATTTGACTTTATAAAGTTGGATCTCCTATGTGTGTAAAGACTTTAATTTGGTAACAAGTGAATCACAGTGCAGAACAGTAGCTGGTTCAAATAGGAAAAGCCAACCCAGCAGGGAAGCACTGAATATTCATTCACTGGAAGGCACAGCAGTCATTTTACAATCCAGGCTTCAATATATGAGCAGATCGTTTGTCTAAGATTGTATATGCATTCTCTCATTTTCCTCATCTCTGGAAACTATTTTAGTAAAAGCCCAGAAGCTGTTTTCAACAGTTTCTTCAGAATTTCTAAAGAAAGGAAAGAAAGTTGAATGGCATCACATTGCCCCATACAACCATGAAAACCTGTTTTGTGGGACATTCTTGAAACCAACCCAGAAAGAAACCCTTAAGAGGTTTTGTATTTATTTACCCATTCTCTCCCCACCACCCACTTGATAGGTTTTATATTCAAATGCAAAATATATCTGCCTTTGTTCTAAGGATTCAATCTGATTTTAGTTTGATTTACAGAACATCCTGAGAAATCCAACCTTTTGCCAAATTTTATTTTCTAATAGCTGCACACAGTACACAGAAAACTTCCAATCCAAACTTTTCTAAATCACTTGTGATGATAGTTCAGCTTACCGTCATGTTCAAACCTGCCTGAGAGACCACAAAGCTTTGACCAAATGCATTGCTTACTGGATCACTAGTGCTACTTTATTTACAGAATACATTTCCCAAACTTGAAAAATGTTTTTCTTACAAGATGTTAGCGAGCTCTGTGTCTCTCAGGCTGCTCGTGACAATATGTGGGCAACATGAGGCTCTGTGGTGACAAAAGTGATTTTGAGTGGATTAACCATAATTTACTTATATGTACCAGACAGGTCTAGCTATGCTTGTAAATTTTTATTACTTTATAGAGGGTTTTTTGTAGTTAACATATTTTGGGAGAATCTTATATGAGCATGGAAACATTTTGAGAGAAACAACTTCTGAAATGCTGCCCAGGATCAGGTTAATGAAGATCGTCACTAGAGTTTCTGAGCTACAGGTAACCCGATGGTGACCTATTCAGGAGATTCAATTTCCCAAATGCATTTGTAGGCTTCAGCCCAGGACACACAAAGCAATACCAACTTTAAATATGCACAAAGTTCCTCCAAACACAATGGAGTAAGTTGAGTTCACACAGAAATACTTAATGCGCTATTGCTAATAATTATATGGTTCCTATTTGGAATACCTAGCAACTAGGCACATGGCATATTTCTTCTATGAAAAGACAGAAATTGGAGATGGTCTCTGCCTTGAAGAACTTGCAAGGTAGCCAGGCAAGCCAAGTGAGACAAGGATGTAACAAGGAGGATCAGGACCTGACTCAGCATTCTTCAAAGAAAACACATAGAAGTCCTTCCACTGGAAGTAAGATAGGAAAGGAATCAACCTGTTCAAGAAATGATGAATAATTACATTTGGGTTCATTTCAGTAAATTGCCTCCTAAAACCAGTCAGGTTGCTGGATTTCTAAATTGAAAATGTAAAGAGAAGTTTGGAACTCTATCTTTGGAAATATAGCTGGGTACGTGACAGTTTTGAGGATGGTAAAAATGAAGTTTCTTAAACAATCATCTTGTAGCTGAATTTGAATTAATAGATTGGATCTGACTCTTATTAAAAGTAACCCACAGAACATTATTTCTTTTAATACTAATATATAATTATCCTCAAAATAATCCAATACTTTATCAATAGTAATAAAATTCAACCCCTGAGTCAGGAACTAAGTTTTACTTTCATCCTCAAAGAATTATCAGATTGCCTGGAAGATAAGTATAAAAAGATTTGTCTTCCACATAGGCAACTCCCATTCTGGTCAGAAAAGCTCTATACAAAAGATAAAGTTAGACTATACTGGGGAAAAAGACAATCACCAGCCAACCAATCTCTCCCTCCTCTCCTCCCTTATGCTGTGTTATTTTTTGGTAACAGTAGTTTTGAAGAATTAACAAGGAAAAAGAGGAAAAAGCGCAACCCACAAGCATAGCAAAGCTTTCATGTCATTCACAGCAGTCACCTCAGCGTAGCAAACAGAGCACCGCTCCAAAGAAAGAGTGAAGTAAATGGGACTGAGCAGAGATTCTGCTCTTCAGCTGCACACGGTCTGTGGAAACATCTCACAGGCTGGCAGCAAAGTAAATTCTTCTAAGGGACTGGCAAATTCTTGTACTACCTGGAGCTGTGTAAGTGCTGTAAAACACCAGTCTGGATTTTGCTGTTCCAGGCCCCTTGGGCTGTCTGACATGAAGGCAGCATAGGATCCTACCCCTTTATGCCAACCCTTTTACAATAACAAGTCGTAAATTGGAGCTGCTGGAGGAGGTGGCTCTGGGTTACATCAGGGCCAGAATAATTTGGGAGTAAACTAGCTGTAGCTTTAGCTCAGAAAATGTTGTGATAAAATAGTTTTCCTTGGTTAACAATAGTACTCCGTGCAATATTAGAAAAAGTGTCTTTCTGCATTTACTTATCCCTGTCACATGACACATTCCAAGCCTCGTTTGAGAAGTCTGTGCCTAAGAGTTGCTTCACTAGACAACTCTTTTAGTTTGAGACCTCAGTATTTAAAGACACACACACAATCTACTTGATAACAGTTTAAAATGCAACAGGCTCTGTTCCAGCTTCATTCCTGAATCCCCACAAGTTTTGACATTCTGCTTATCCGAGTTTCCACAGGTTTCCATCTTTCTAGATGCTGTGTTAGAGAGCAACTCAACAGAAGGAAAGGGCTCATTCTGCAGTAGGCTCTGAAACATAGTGCAGAGAAGGCAGGTACAGAGGAAGGCTCAGAGGGGTTGGACTCTTATGTTCTCTGAACTTCAAGGACAGAGGGTTTTGTCTGTGATTGGTGAGAAGAGGCCATTATACCATGGAGATGCCATGTGAAACCAAAAATTGTGTCTGGTGTTTTGAATTAAAGTTCCCAACATGGAATAAGCATTATTCAGGTAAAAATATTACTTTCTAAGCAACATATTTCATTTTTGAAAACCACATGAGAACATGCTCAAGCATTATTTTCCTCTGTTGTATTTTTCTTGTTTTGTTACTGTAAAGGAAGATGAAACAGAGAGAAAAACAGACCTTTTTTCCTTTTAAAAACTTTCAGAAAAAATGGACACTGGGGGAATTTCATTCACTGAAATTATTCCTCAGTTTTCCATCAGTTTTAATCACTGTCTGAATGCCGTATCTGCTTTTAACTTTCAAAAAAGCAAATTTGGTTTATTCTAGCGGTACATGAGATAGTATGTTTAATGCTAAAGTAGACTTAGATGATCTCAGACAAGGTATGTTCAACTTTTACGTATTTTTTAAGTTTGAAAAGCAGCAAATGACCCTGACAGGAACCCTAATGCACATAAGCTATCAGTTTCATCTGCCTTTCCTTAGCTGAGAAGTAAGCTCCCAAAAGTATGTTTTATTTTATGTTATACAGCAAACTAAGGACTTGATTCTGCCGTTCTCAGCAGATGTTTTGCTTTTGGCTAAAACAAAACTAAAATGGGTCCAAAGTTACAAATTTATTTGGTCTTTTATTTCTTGAGTCAGCTATCTTGCTACTTAGGTGTAGGTAACTGCATAGTCAAGTAGCAATCCATACAGGCTTTGTTTAAGTGTGAGATTGCACTGTGTTAGCAACACCAGCTGTAGTCTGAACTGCCCACCCCTCTAATCAGAACATGAAAAAAGAATGAGAAATATTCCTATACGAGAGTCTCTAGAGGCTCATTCCAACCCGCTTGTTCTTTCTAACATGGAACTTCTCCGATACAGCCTCAGGATCCCCAAGACTCAAAGAGCAAAAGTTGTGAGTCTCAAAGGGCTTGTTCACCTGGAAAGGTCTGTTAAGAAAGGCTGGCTGCTGTTGCGGCTGTTGCAGCAACTCCGCCCCTGCGTTGTCATGTACGCAAGGACTCCCCAGCACCTGGACCACTGCTCTTTGGTTTTTAAGCAAACTTGGACAAGGCTGCAGAACGCTTGCAGAGTGGAGAATGGTTCTCAGCACTGCTGCAGTCAGGGACTTCTGGTTCAGTAGGCAACATTAAACCTTATAACTCCTCCACCCATCCCTCTCCATCTTCTTAACTTACAAACCAAAAGGTTTACTGCAGCTATAAGGAGCATTTCCCCAGCTCACGCAGAGGGATGTGAACTTTGGCACCCTAGTTGCTTGGAGGAAATTTCCTAGAAACAGAATGGGGGTTTTGATCTATTTCCATTTAACAGGAATTAAGCAATAAAATGCTCATTTTACCTTAGAGCACTGATGCAATTAAGTTTAGACTAGCTGAAATACCAGGCCAAACTCAGCAACATTGCTAAACAATAGATGAGACTTAAGCTTGACATATATTAACAGGTAGCTTGAAAAGCTAGAGTAGAAATCTTGGACACTGTAACTGTTGTTAGGACTGACTGCAGCTGGTTAATACTGGAAACTAAGCAGTAAGGGCTTAAGTGGTGGTGTCTCGAGGGAACTCTCAGCCAGCACTACATTACAGCAACCAGTCTCGGGGAAATCTATCCTCAAAACATTCTCAAACCCCCTGTCATTGGAAACAAAGGCAATGTTCGCTACTAATTCCTGAGTCTATGGACAGATGAAAGGACTGTACAAGTGTGTTTCAACAATACTGAAAAGCTTTTCCATATAAAGGAGCCAATTTACTGTTATGGTTACACTTAAGTCAATTAAAATGTTTTATTTGCAAGGATTTGAATCTCTTACCTTCATTAACATTTAGCAGTAAATGGGAGAAAAAAGGTAAATAAAATATTATCTGGCTTTTTAAAGGTCATTCCAGCTTGATCATTATAAAAAACTAGCTAGGAACACAGAATATGCCCCTTGGTGTGGATTTAATACAACTAGCCAGTGCAGAACAGTATCAGTAGAAGACAGCAAACAAAAAGTCAGCGGTTGGAGAGTCTATAATGCTGGTGTTTAATACATGCTTAGTTACAGCCACCCTTTGTTCATCTGACTTGCGATAATTTTCTTTTTTCCTTAAACCTCCCATCATAAATCACCCTCATCACAGAGCATTTAACTGATGCACCTATTCTTAGCACCTGCTTTTAAACAACCCTAGGCTAGCAATCCAAACTGATGAAATTACATACCTAATACTTTGCATGCCTTTCCCAAAGGAATAGTCAGCCAGGTTCTGGAATCTGGGTCCTACCTAGGCTGGAGGGTGCTTACGAGGGCGACCCCTCCATTGTAATTAAGCAGTTATTGCAGTGCCTTACTTCAAGAGCTTTCATATTTCTGTTTATTAAAAAGAATAGCGTGGTATTCAAAATCCATTGTCAGAATTTTTTTTATAATGAAGATTTTTATTAATTCTAAATAGATGCTAAACTAATGATGCAGGAAGACCCTGTGTTCTTGATATATAAAAAAATTAGACTAGGCTAGAAAATAAGAAATATTTGTGCTCCTTGGGCAAACATTTATTCAAACGCACAGTTTACATTAAGCTTGTTTCCTTCCCTTCCTATTTTACTACATCCCTGACTGCTGATACTAAATGGGAAATAGAAATTCTCCACAAACCACAGAATTACCATAGCAAAATGTCACTCAATAGAATATATGGGGTTATTTTGCATCATATCATTGTCCTTGGTAAACAAATCATCTTCAATGCAAAACTACAAATAAAAGCCCACAACAAATTAGGTTTTGGCTAACATAGGGGTTCAAATGGAATGTAGCTAGCAAGTTCAAATGCTGAAAATATCCATTTTGAAAGTACACTGAAAATTAGTCCCCCTACCCCAGGGTCAGAGAAAAGTAGTACCTTAAGAGTCTTAAAACAACAGCATCTGAGAGATTTTCACAAAGAGTTGACATAATCAGTCAAGAATCCTACAAGCAACTGAATATCCCAAATCTCATCGCACAAATCAAGGAACACAAGTTGCAATGAAACACCCAGAGAATCAAGGAAGGTGCAGACTAACTGGATTTACACGTGGGTGTATACTAAAGATTTAATGAATATTTAGCTAAGGACAAATTGCTCTGTCTAAATTTTCATAACCACAAAATTTTGAACAGGATTTCCGTCATTTTCAAGAAAATGAGAACTCCCAGTAGATGTTAAATGCTTTAGGTTTTTGCAGTGGATAATTCATATGGCTTTATTGGGCAGCTGTATATTATTCAAATGTAAGAATATGCATGGAATGCTATAATAATTAATATATTAGAAGACAATTTTAATATTATTTCTTTGTTTATTTCTTCTCCTTGGTTATCTTTTCTTCACACAGGTGTTACAACCTCGGTGTATTTTACAAGGAAAAGAAAACAGTGTTGTGCAGGAAGTATGTGCCATGTCATGTTCCTCTGAATTCACCTTCCCCAGATCTCTTCCACCAGAATATGCATGTAGGTCATTAACACTTTGACTAGCATAATATACATTATCTATCTATGGATAGTTATCTGTGTTGATAACAACGTATTTCAATGCCTTCTGTGTAAAATCCACAGCGTCATATCACACACTAGAAGAATTTGGCAATAGTTTTCACTGAACATCAATTTTTTAAAAAATTATTAGCAAAAAAATTATTTCAGTAGTCCAGTAACATTTCATAAGGTATGTCAAGCTTGGAAAATGGTATGCCTAAGGAAAAATATTTTTAAATAAAACTCAGGTTTTAAATTCAACTTTTTTTTTAACGTAAAAGGTAAATTTTTTTGTTAGTATGGAGACTTTAATTTCCTTTCCTTTATAAGGAAACTTTTAATTTCAAATTTTGCACAACTGTATTCTGAAATAGTTAAAAATAATCAAGGAGTTTGCAAAATAAAATATTGTTTTTACTCAAAACATTTTTCTCCTAAGGCTTCTTTCAGAACTGCAAATGAACAAACCAAAAATAATAATTAGTAATGTGTACAGCAAACATTAACAACTTAGTTTTTGGAACATCCTTAGGAGACTGAGGGTAATTAAATGCTTGCTCTTATTTCCACAGGAGTTGTGGTTGTGAGAAGCCAGTAATTCAAGAAGCAGGATTAACAGACATGGGATTAAGAATATAACCTAAACCTCAGTAATCAAATTTGAAGCCTTCCAATTAAAACTTTCCTCTATGTAAGTTAGTGGACAGCACATATTGCATTATTAAAATAAATAAATCTACATAGTGTCATATATTTATATACAGCAAAATATACAACGTAATATAATTAAATATTATTCTAAGGAAGCCCATCAGTGATCAAAGCTGCAACACTATCAGACCAATTTTGTGAATGCAGAACAATGCCTAAGCTACCACATGCAAAATGGGTCAGCATGGGCGCTCCCTCAGGGAGCGCGCAGAGATCAGCTCCTGTGGATGGGAGACGGGGACCTGCCGAAAGAGCCGATCAACGTGCAGAAGAGCCGCAACAAAGCAGCAGACTAGATGCATAGAATTTGGCTCAACATAATTACATTGCTTTAATAAAGCAAGAGCTGGCCTGAATGTTTCAGCCAAGTTGAAGGTCACTTGTTAGAAGCAAGTAATAATGAATTCAGAAGTAACACAAAATAATACTGCTGAAAAAAAAAAAAGGTTATTAGTTATTATGACTGAGATAAAGATTTAATCTGGTTCTACAATTATTGCCGCCACCACACCACACATTGAAATGAAATGTGGCTTTGAAGACAAATGAGGCTAGTTCTAAAGAAAGCCATTCCAAAACTATTTCACAAGCAGCTGGCTAGAAAATATTTATCTAGGAGTACTGTAAGAACTGCTTTGGGTGAGGTTGACCACTACCTTGAGCCCACTTTCTTGGCAGAGTGGGGAGAACAAGTAAAATATCTTTCTCCTTTCTGCTGCTACTTATGGAACGTAAAACATACAGGAAATCTGGAGGTGAGGTTTTAATTGCTGATTTAGGAATAGCTGGTAATTAACTTACATTCTCTTTGGAATGTAGTTTTCTGTATGACCTGGTAACCAAGCAACAGGAAGAGCAACAATGGAAAAGTGTGACAATCAAGCCCTTCTTTTTTGATACAGAAATGATATTTTCAGGCTAATCATTATTTCTTATTCCATGCATAAATTTATTTCTGTCTAATACTGGAAAGGCCTGGACCAAACACGGAAATGCAGTTAACATTAAATAAATGCAATAGCTGGGAACAGCATTATACCACATCTTAATGTGGCCTGCTGTTCAGTATTCACCAACAAAATCTTCCACATGCAGCAGACGCAGGTAGGAGGATCACCGTTCCTGCTCCTCTTGCTATGTTTTGCCAGTGGTGGCTTACACTCACGGAGGAGAAACACTTGGAGCTACATTGCTCCTCCTCTAACCCAGATAACCACGACCAAGCGCCGACAAGTTTTGAATTCAAATCATACACACTAATAGAGACTTAAGGGACAAGTATGTACAACAATATTTTTCAAAGTTGCTATTAAGACTCATGGCCTAGTCTATCACACCTGCATGTGTCCTTCCGCTGCATGAGCATTCAGCGTACACACAGTTACCTTCTCCTTTACACAGAGGTTTGTTTAGGTTGGCTCAGAAAGCGACTCTTCAAAAGCCAAATACAGAATTCTGAGCACGACTGGAAGACTGGTGAAGACCGACCACAGAAACATCTGCAAACATGTTTCATACTGAGTGTAGGAAGGTTTGCACAGCCCTTAAGAGCTGTTTCTACTATTTAATTTGAGGAGCTCTTTCTCAAGAGCTTTGCTATTAAAGGAACCGATTCCCAGCTTTCATGTGCTATGCCTTTAACAAGATGGGCCTAATCAAGTCTTCAAACATAAGAAAGATCAAAGACTGTATCTGCAATAAACCAAACAAGATGTGTCTGTCAGGTATTGACAAAGCTACATGGCTTCAGCTGTTCAGTTTCATTATTACTAACATTTATCATAAAAAAATCTGGATGGCATACTGTAAGTTCCCTAACTTTCTAGCAAGAATATTGTCAAACTGTAATAATACTTGACTTGACCTCAGTTTTACCTTCTTAATACCTGCAGTGATCTGCAAGCTCAAACAACGCAGGAGCACTTAGAAAAAAATTAAGCCTGTCATTAGCACACAGTAAATTTGAAGAACAATAATTTCAGGATAAAAACTTTAAGTATTCCTCGACAATAACACAACATAGAAGGGCTATACAGCTCCCTTGATGAACCCTTTAAAGTGCCTTCTGAACATCAGTTAAGCCTTCCTCCCTCCCCCTGAGGTATGTCACAGTTGCTGGGGCCATTTTCTAGATAGGCCTGTCTAGGGTTTGAACTTAATTGAGCAGAATATTAGCTCAGAGATCCGATTCTCCTCTGCTCTAGCTAATCAACAATGCTGCTTCCCAATTAAAGGAGCCTGCATAGTCTCTTGTGTTGCCTGGCATATACAGTCTCAATAATGTTATTCTTTCCTTTTCTTCTTGTAATTGCCCTGTCTGTTCTTGTGCAACAGTTCCGCGGACTTGCAGCACACAGACTAGAAGCACCAATCATCAATTTTGCTTAACTTTTAAATAATGGCTATAAAAGGTCAAATAAAAAAAATCCTTACTCAAATTGATGATTAATAGAATCCATGTTTATCTACTGTAAACAAGATTGTCCCTTTAAAGTAGTGAGGAAATAAGTCACAAAAATAAAAATAACATATGTAAAAATAAAATTTAAAAAAATGACACTATCACAATAATTTGCAAAATTTGAGTCACAATTTTGCACAATTGCATTTTATTTTTAAGGTCATCCTAGAAGACCTATGTTATTTCCAGAAGTCTTTCCCTGAAAACATGTCACCTCTTTTCCCCCTAACATAATACAAACCAAGACCTACTACATATTTGTGGCTAATGACATTAACAGGACAACCTGCTTTGTGAATGTAGGCCTGCCTTTGGAAACAGGAGGAACATGATGAAAATTAAAACCATTTACACATACAACACTCACTCTCTCCTATTACAAGAAGTTAAAATGTTGAGAGCCATGCAGAGCTGAAAAGTAACTCTGCTGATTCCTCTAGATGACCATAGCAGTTGTATTTCAGCTATCTGTCATTCAGCAATGGTTTCAACCCTCGTATCTCACACTCGAGACACACATGAAAAACAAAACTCTTGTTGACTTAGAACTGTGAATCACATTATAGTATGCTACAAATACTTCATTTGTGATCTGTATTTTGTGTACCATGGATTACAATGTTAGTGTCAGACAAATAGGAAAATACAATTAAGAAAATGCATTCAAGATAAAAACTAATAGCAAATTATTCCACAGGTCCAGCATTTAAGGCTCTTTTGAGCCTTTGCTGAAAGAAACAAACATTTCAATAAGAGGTTTACTAGTATCTTTGCATTTCAATTGTGTCACCTTGTTCTAATTGTTCTAATGACAACAGGCTCCTACGCCATTTCAGAATAGAATGCCTTTTCTTAGATAAAATAACAAGGTTACCACTTCATCCCTCATACTGTACAACTGCCTAACCACTTGTTAGGTCCTGCCTTAAAGCCAATTCAACATTTTTCTATGATCTCTCTTCAGAAGTGTCAAAGTTCTAGCAATCTAACTTTTTGCAGTTTCTTTTAACAGTGTATTCTGCCTTTTATGGCAAACTAGCTGTCCACAGGTTAGAAGAGCCTTTGCTCCTCAAATGTACTGTATCTGCCCTGCTAATTATCTGTCAAAATCTCTATGGATTGGACAGAAACCAAACTGTCAAAGGGAATTGATCTAATATCTCATTTTCAAATTTCTTACTGTGTGTCATATGTCAAGACATATCTTATTCTGGGACATCACAAACTGTTGGCACATAGGAGCAATCCAATGCAATGCCTCAGAAAGACTTTGAAAGCTTTTTATGCTGGACAGCCTCCTATTACCCAGCGAGTGAGAATAATCTAATAGGAAATTACTGGAACAGATACACAATGTTTTCACAGAAGTCCTGGTATGTCTATATCAGTGATTATTCCATTATTTGTCTGTTTGCTTTTCCTTTCACACTGCAGTCCCTTTTCAACCCTCAGTAAGAAGAGTTGTCCAGAAAAGGCTCAGCCATTTCTTTTTACTTACTTACTAACAGCTCATAGAAATGACAGCCAGAAATAGAGTCTAGCAGCCCTCAGTCTAGTGCAGTCACCATTTCCAGTAAGCATACACTCTATAAGCAAGCCAACAGAATTGGGAAGGAAAAATGGAATAGTAAAATAAAGCATGTATTTTCTCATGGATGAACTAAACATAATTTCAAACTATTTTTTTTTTGCCACTTCTTAGTTACAGATGACAAGATGCCAGCACTGTGGACTCAAGGAAGAAAGAGAACAGAGCAAACGTGTTACAAGGCAGTTGAAAATCCTCATACAAAATCTTTATCAATTTCTAAGCAGAGGATTCCAGCATGCCTGCTCTTTAACTCTTTGATGGTATGACAGCAATGTGCACTTCAGAAAAAGAAGAAAACTCCAAACTCACCTGAATTGACAGATGATCCTAAATTCTGTCTTGGCCTAAGACAGGAACATAAATTAACAAATTTCTTTAGACATCTAACTATAAATATTTACAAATATATACAGATATATGAATATAAGCTAAAGAAATATAACTTAAAATAAAGATACTGTGATCAGGAGATGATGCAGTTTAATTTTCTCATGAAGAAAACACTTTGTGCTATGCTACAGACAAGTGCATCTGAATATATTTAACAAACAACTTAATGCAGAACTGCAGCTGCCCTGGGCAGCTCAGATCATGAGGGACAGTGACACAGCAAGTATGAAATTCAAATGCTTGAAAGGGCAGGCGTCTCTGTGTCTGGTTTGGACCTTTGAAATTCTTTAGTGAAGAAGGCAGGAGTAAAAGTTTTTTTTTTTTTTAAAGGGGGTAAAAATGTAATAACACATCTAAATGGGACTTTCAAAAATGATTGAATACCTGGCAACTTCTGAAATCAAGAAAGCATCTTCCTTATTCCGTATGCCCAATTAGACTTCATATTACCTGCCCCACCAGGGTTGCTCAAGAGTCTCCCCTGTGATAAATCAAAGGGGATGAGGTCTTCCTGAGGGAGCTGGCTAACAGACCAGAGAGGGGCATGAGGCTGCTGTGCTACAAATCCCATAGGTGTCGTGATTATGCTTCTGGTTTCCTGGCTCCCTCCACCAAAAGATTAACCTTTCCCAATGAAAGTAATCTTTTTTTTCCTAGAAAAACTTCAGTATGACATCCAAATATACACTATGAACTATTTTAAGAATCTCTCCTTATTACAAAAACTCCATTGTTTTCCACTCCAAATGCAAACTCACTTTTTGCTCGAGTAAAGCAAAAGAGTATCAAGGACAGCCACTAGTTCTGAACACAGACCTTTTGACTGTGTGATGCCTCGCTACCTGGCTTACAGCTTTACTGAGGAGCAGATCAGGCCCCTTCTCTCCCTAAAGCAGGTAACCTTCAGGCTCTGGCCCATTTATGCATAGCTAAGATATGTATTCACTCATTCTCCTGCATCATTTTGCTCTTTACTCTCACATCCTGAGAAGGTCTGAAATAGGCATTTGGCATTTCAAAATGCCTTTTTTTTTAAAAAAAAAAAAAAAAAGAAGAAACAGCAGCATACCAAAGAAATGTTATTTCAAGCAAATAAAAGATCTTTGTTTTCTTTTGCTTCAGAACATTAACAATCACCTGGAATCAGGATTCATTTTAAGACTGATGATGAGCATTTACTATAGCTCCATAACTTGCTCTTTTTGCTAGAAGAGTTTACACAAACAATTTCAAAGTTTGAGTGGAGAACCAGCCAGCATATCATTCTGGTCAATTATTTGCCATGCTAGAAATGCATCAGGATAATGACACAGTGAGGGATTGTAAGGCAATATTGTTTCCCCAGAAGCCTTTGTCTAACAAGGTAATTTATGACCTGTTCTGGAATCCAGTCTTTACAAAACCATAAATTCACACTTGTACTCGACTTCAAAGGGACCATTATCAGTAAAGGTGGCAGAAGGCATCAGACTGCTGCAAGCTAGATAAACAGATAAGTGAGACTTTCATGGTTCTCTCCTCTAGGCCTGCTAACAGGACAAAGGCACCTAAAGGTGCAGCTGGTCCTCGGCATTTGGCACTGTTATTTGCAAAGTTCACCACTAAATGTGCTACTTCCCTTTCACAAGGTGAGGAAAGCCTTACTCACTCAAGTGCAAAAACTCACAGCACCAGCAGAGCTTTGAAAGCTCTCTCAATAGCCTCTCAATGCTTACCTAGGAGATGATGCTTTCCTATGAACACAATGACATGTAAAGCAAAAAACCAAGAAGAAACAACAGAAAAACCAAAGAGTCAGTGCTTCGCATCCTGAAGAAAAACAAAATGAAAGCCCTGCAAAGCAGCCCACTTTAACCGACATGCATGTCCTCAACTGGCAAACTTCTTGGGGTTCTTGCAGCACTGCCCTCTCTGTAGCACTGGATAAGCAGTACATGTGTTTACATCGGTGTTGCTAAATTCGGCTGAACCCCTTCCCTGAAGGTGGGAGATCAGGGGCCTCTGGGGGAGTGCTACATGCAAAAAAAAGGCCAGATTTATACTTGCTGCCTTTCAAACAAAAGCCTACCAATTTTGAGACAGTCATTCTTGTCACACTGGATATTTCACAGCCCCATACATTTGAAGACAATACTCAAATAATCCCATTTTACTGGAGCAACAAAAGGGTGGTAGGGAAA